>NC_079456.1:8959968-8967736 GCF_903798145.1 Danio aesculapii
AATTGCAAATATTTATTTTAAATATTTTCCCGTTCACTGACGCTCTCTGTGTGATGTACAGTAATATATGCCTCTTCTAATGAAGATGATACTGTTTTAGCTCCCTCTAGTGGATGAATATAAAAACACATTGTTTTAACTGCTCTTTTACTCATGAGCCAAAACATTATGACCTGCCATGATTAAAGCGAATATTGCTGATCATCACCCTGTGATACTCTGGATAGATAAGATAAATAATCAAACAATCAGTTTTTTGTTTGTTTGTTTGTTTGTTTGTTTGTTTGTTTGTTTGTTTGTTATAAAGCTGCTGAAAGCGGAGAATTAGATAGAAACAAATATTATGTCCATGTGAGAGCTCACTACATTTGAATTTGTTCTTATCACCTTATATACCCATATACTATTTTTAACCACAAAACGTGCATCTCGGAGCTAGTGAACGATGAGCTTTTGTGGTTAAAATATAAGTTATTTTTAATTTACTCAGCCTCTCTTAAATAAAATGTAACAAGCTTACTTTGATCAATCTCATATTAATCTTGAGTGCCCATAAATTAGACTAGCACTTCTTCCATGTTTTCTCTGAAAAGAATTTAGTTTCTTATTGTTTTTAAGATAAAAGTTACACGCATTGGTAAGTATAACATTACTGTCCTCTAGTGGTTACTTATAGCAATAGCATACACATCTATATTATATCACTATATCGTTTTTCTTTAAGATGTTAAGAACAGGTTATTAAAAGTAAGAGAGTAAACCTGAAGCTAGAACAACCACTGAAATAATTCCTGTATAAATTACAACCTTAACACAGCAATTAAAGTGTCAGGGATTAACACTGAATGTTAATAATCACCAGACTGCACTTACTCTTATTTAAGCATACAGGTTATATCTCTCAGGAGTCAGGAGGCTTTGTTTGCACTGCAATTAGACTTCTTACCACAGGTGAATTCTTGTCATCAGCTGGTTCATTCCCATCCAGCACTGGAAGTGTTTCAGATGTTTTTGTAGATCCCTGTGTACAAACCCCTGAGCTTTCTCCTCAAGATTTGACAATCATCCCTCCTGATGGTGTTGGATCTGGGGTTCAACTCCTCCAGCACTGTGGCTCTTTTAGACCAAGTACTGCTGCAATCCTCCAGACACATGGTGTCACATTTGGAAAGTTCTTCTAGTCCCTTTGAAATCATGATTTGCCTTTTGTCTCCATTTCAAGTTCAGTTATGTTTTCTCATTTGATTTTTGCACTTTCTGGGTGTTGCTAGGCCAGGAAGTGTGGTCCGTACTCTACATTCCCTCTGGATTTCTGTGGGATGCATGCCATGTTCTAGTAGAGAAGCATGGTAATTCAGCAGAGCTACAGAAAAATACACATCTGGTTGTAAGCTGTTTACTGTGTACAGCTTTTTTGAGTATCAATATCACAATGTGTACTCCTTTCTTTGTTTTTCCATTCGACTTTGGATTAGTCAGCTGGATGAAACATGCTAAAACTCAAACTCCTCAGCAAATTTCTGAAAGTCTTTGCTACAATAGCATGGCCGTTTATCACTGCAGAGTAGGCCCGTGTATCGCTTTGCAGTGGTTTGTTCAATTCACTCCGTCAAAATTAAACAAATGAAAAATGCATTTGAAACTTTAATTTCCATTTTTTTTCTGAGTACTTCAACAACGGATAATTGTCACTCGGTTTAATTTTTGATTCACACGTGGATGGCAAGGGGATGTCTCACAAATATGGACTTTTATGTGACTACACTAGTAAGTATAACATTACTGACACCTAGTGGCTACTTCTAGCAATAACACACAACTACATAATAACACTACAAGGAAATAACTTTAACGTTTGCAACCTACGATCACAGTGGTTGTAGTGGCACACCTTTCGTGCAAATCCTTATGTACTACGTTTTGCAGCTTTTATTCCAACAACCAGTATTTGAAAAAACGCGAGTAAGACCGAATCTTCTTTTAAAAAAGGTTTACTGAAGAAATGCAAACAAAAATACAAAGTAACAATAGTAACAATATAGCTCGGCATAGCTCGGTCAAAAAACTGTTGCTTCCAACATCCATAACTGCAATCTGCCTTAAACGTATGAACTAATGACCTCATGACGTATTACTGTCGGAAGCCAAAATACCAAAGTAAAGGTTTTTAAATTGTATCAAATATTAAATTATGCAGTTTCGATAATACAATCACAATGAATTCTTAATATATTTAAGTATCAATTTTCATCATGCTTTAACCTTTTTAACTAAATTATTATCACAAATGAATTATGCATAACTGGCTCTTACACTGGTGTTAGAGCAATCAGTACATTATTGGTCAGCTGCTAAGCTCAAATCAGCCCTCGCTGATAAAAGATAAAAACTGTACCTGCTGGTTCTTGTTAGCAAAAAAAGCCCTCATAATGGCTGTAGCTGAGCTAGATAGTGAAAGACGAGTGGGTCACTGTCAAATATCAAAACTATCAGTATTTTCGATTAGATAATGTTTAGATTGCAGACATTTTAATACACAGGATTTCTAGCTAAACAAACAAATGCTTTGTAAAATCCACACTTGAGAGATTAAAAATTTAGCTGGGTCATGTTTTGTATAGAGATATTTTCACTTTATCACTGAAATTTGAAGAACAGTTGATTTCGTTTCAAACCTCAACATGTCGTCACCTTGGAATTATATGGTTCTATATGCGTTCTAAAGGATTTTGAGATCCTGAGCTTCAAAGTTTTTGTATTCCATATAACAAACAATAGGTGTTCTCTTTCATACATTAATGACTAAATGGTAAAATTCAATTACATTTGCAAATTGGGGTAAACAAAATAGGGCAAATGCAGCTAGAAGCTTCTAATTCTGAAAAGTCATTTTACACTTAGAATTATAAGGTTCTATCTGACAGATCTCTAATTGAAGCATTACTTTTTTTAAATAGATGAAAAAAAATTAAATTGGTGTTGTAACAATATGTTGATGCTTGAGAAAGTAAATTTTCTGCTTTCTATAACATGTATTTAATGTTTAGGATGGATAGATTTCTTGTTCAAATTAGGCATACAAGACACACACACACACGCGCACACACACACGCGCACACACACACACACACACACACACACACACACACACACACACACACACACACACACACACACACACACACATATACACACACATATATATGTGTATATACATGATTAAATTTATCTTTGCCATGATGACAGTAAATAATACTTGACTACATGTATATATATATATATATATATATATATATATATATATATATATATATATATATGTATATATATATATATATATATATATATATATATATATATATATACATGTAGTCAAGTATTATTTACTGTCATCATGGCAAAGATAAATTTAATCAGTTATTGAAAATTAGTTATTAAAACTATTATGTTTAGAAATGTGTTGAAAAAAAAAACTTCTCTCTGTTAAGCAGAAATTGAGGAAAAAATAAACAGGGGGGCTAATAGTTCAGGGGGACTAATAATTCTGTCTTCAACTGTATATTTCACTAAAAAGTGAAAATTGGTTGTTTTTGCTTTATATTTAACAAATTTGGTCCGAAATTTTGAAGCTACGTCTCAGCCATGAGATCATTGTGTAAATTCCAGCGTGGAGATTGGATGTCTGTACTGGCCGGTACAAAGTAAGGTCATTGAGTTTTTTCAGCACACCTGTTCATTAATCCATGAAAAAGACTTTGATTATATCAATCAGCGCACTCTATTGTGAACAAGATGCAACTTCATTAATATGCATGATATAGCTTTGAGGACTCCTTTTACCTAATACAGTGTTCAGAGAGACGCCATGTTGTGTTGCCAACCATAATTCAAACAAGTAGAAGAATTGTTCGTGGACATGGGTCGTCAGTGTTGCATTTATAAATGTGCCGCAACAAAGGTTTTGTTTCCATTTCTCTACGATGAGAGCACAGCTCTTGTGTGGACCCACCTGTAGGGATTACAGTGGTCTGCTAACACGCAACAACAATATGTTTATAACTTTTTTTTTTTTTACCCGAGAGCTTTTCAAACCTGGAAATGGTGAAATCCGGATTTGCCACTCGTCTTCTTTTAAAAAAAGACACAGTTCCGCTTCATGTTAATTGTCCTGTCTCTACAGATTTGGTAAATGCGTGATCAATGTTGATTGTTTATGTTTCTCCAGATGGTAAAATTAGGAACAATATTATGGTCTGAAAATCCAACACTTCCACAGCTCTCAGATCCACTGTAAATGCTGATCTCCAAATCACTGTCTATCTCTGTGTTTAAGTTGCCTCTGTGAAAATTACTGCGCTCAATTACTGAAACTTTCCTTTTTATGCAAACCCCTCCCTCTTTCACCACTCGACATTACCACTTAAACAAAGCTGGACTCACCCACCTTCCTGACTTTTTCAAATTAGAGGTGTGAAAGCACCCTGCTTTTTTTAGTGGTTCTTTTAAGAGTGAAACTCACCAAATCAAGGTTGATCTGAAAAGATTCAGTCTGGAGTAAAGTCTGATCTTAGTTGAGCATGAAGTTTCAATCTGGGTTTATGTGAGGAGCTCTCTCCGGGTCACGGCACCAAGACTGTAGTAAATTCAGAAGTGAGGAGACTCTGGAGGTAACTCACAAGCAGGTTTCTTTATTGAGAACTTGCCGGTGTGCTGCGGTCATCAAATTCTGTCTAGTACAGTGTATTTTCTACATTTTAAAGAGCCCATATTATACATGAAATAGGGTCCTATTTTGGTTGTAAGGGTCTCCAACAACAGTCTAATATGCATGCAAGGTCAAAAAACACTTTCATGGTCTTATAATCTGCATTTATTTTTACCTAATTATCCCAGCGACTCCCATATGAATCATTCAGCGATTCATTTGTTCCCAAACCCCTCCTCAGCGCGAAGCTAATCTGTGCTGATTGGACCGATGACAGCCTGTTGCGATTGGTTGAAACTGACAGCCTTCAGCGCGAGACAGAGTGAAATGCCCAGCAGCTAATCAACAATATAAAAGTAGTCACAGTGCATACACGTTTTATAGTGTAAGGCATGGATTTTGGCTGCCTGTGGGTGAATGTAAATACAGATGATGGACTTGAAAATACAGACGACTAACTATTTTATTGAGCAAAAACTTCAAGAACTGGCGAGGAGATCTCCTATCCCGTCACAGTCTTCTTGCTCTTTTCACACAGACACACACACACATTACCCCCCTCCTCAGAAGACACAACCACAGGGCCGGCGCGTCCATAGAGGCGACCTAGGCGGCAGAATAGAGAGGGTGGCGTCCATGACAGCTCCCTCGCCACCCGCGTCCTCAGCAGTTATATCTGCACCTAGGGCGGCAGAACAGAGAGGCCGACGTCCGCGACACCTCCATTACCACCAGCGTCCTCAGTTATATCCGCGACTAATAATTTGCAAGCTAGAGTAAACGAGGCAACAAGTTTAATCGCACGTACTTACACTTGTGAAATGGGGGAAGAAACTGATCCATGATGCACTGATCCATGTTCTGACAGTCTTTTCTGATCCTTCCTTTTACAAACTGATGAAGTCTTCTTTGTAAGCATGTGGTTTCCAGAAGCACTCAAACTGCTCAAGGCTGGGCTATATTGCTGAGGTTTCATCTTTGGGTGAACTGTCAATAATATCCATCTGCACAGCGTGACTTCATTCGACCGGTGTCTGTCTATGTGTGGCTTTTTTTCTGTTAGTGGGCGGGGCCACAGGTTTCAAATTTCTCGGGTTTGCGTACACAACTACTTGTGTTTCGTAGTCGCGTCATCACGAAACATCTAATGACTCGTTATCAAGACGACTCGTTTGAAGCACTATGAGTCGACTCTTTTATAGATGTATCAATAGTTTTAAACACTGTACACTTTCAGATTTAAGCCTTAGCTGGATATTTCACTTCACTTAGAGCTGTGTTACACACTACATGGAAGGGCATTTTCAAAAACCCATAATATGGGCTCTTTAAGGGACTGTGATACATAGAGGTAGAGACAACTCTAAACAGAGGATGTAAATACAGTACAGAAGTCAACCAATCCCAATACATAAGTGCTAATAGAGACAAAACCACAACTTTTGCATAAAGACATAAGGTTATGAGGCCTGGGCTGCCTGACCTAAACTGAAAACACAATGAACACAACTTTCTCAGTTATATATTATTACATTGGAACCTAGATCGGAACCTTATAATTTGTTTTCCAATACATGTAACATTCATAAAATGCCATTAAAATGTCCTGAAAGAATCTTTTTACATGTGACTGTAACAGCTGAACAAACACAGGTTAACTTTTCACATTCATTGGAAGAAATGTGAGAGATGCCAGTTGTTGAGTTATAAATGTAGATGATGTCACAGTGATTGACACTGGTGGGCGTGTCTTCCCTCATTAAAGTGAACTTGTTCCCATATTGTCATTCTCAACAGTCAGAACATCTTTACCTAACACTGGTATTCCACAGTTGCTGAATCCTTCACTCGGTTTCTTCTGGGAACTGTAACAATAACAGATATTACATGAATTCTAAACATGTAGTCCTTTTAAAGAAAGCAAAACTTAATGTCAATTACTTTTCAAATTAAACTGGCATTAGATATAAAATCTGTAAAATCCTTTTTAAAACACAGTCAATAGCACATTTGACTGTTGGTAAGATCAGTCTTCTTTGAACATTGAAGTGAACAAGACTTTTGTTATATTTGTTACAATCTCAATGTAAAGCCTCATACACACTCACACTTTTTGCTCACGCTTATCGTCAGCATACTTCGAGGCGTTATTCAGCATTTAAACTCAATCTATGTTTCACAGATGATGAGCAGAGTGAACACAAAATCACCCTGACTTTAGATGGCGCTCGCAAGTCATGAAAGAAAAGTGAAATGGAACTCATCATCGAATCCTATTTGTTACTCTGCATAATAACTCCCTCCTGCTGACATTTTAGTTGCTTTTGAATTTGTAGTTACTGTTGCATCAAGGCGAGCAAGTTTTGTGATCGAGCGCCTCCAAGTAGTGTTTACTGTATCTTCAGCAGCTCCAGGCACATTAACAAAATTTCCAAGTCCTCATTGGTGGAACATTTTTGATGCTGTGGTCAAAACAAAAAAAAAATTAGCCTGAGGCGTAATGCTTAATCCGCAATGGTTTGCACGATCACATAGCCGCAGTGTTTACTCATGAGACATTAAACAATGAAAAAGTGTGAGCAAAAAGCATGTTGGTGTGCACGGGCCTAAAGCTTATTATTTTGAGCCATTAAAACATTTAAAACATTTCTAAACACTTAATCACTTACATTAACTTCTAACTAGTGGTAGAGTATATATATATTTTTTTTTTAAATAATGAGAACCTACATAATGACGAAAAAACCTAACTTAAATATAACAAAATTTATGCACAGAAACATAGAATAAGTACATTTTAAATATATAAGGACAATTAAATTTGTTGCAAAAAAACAGTTCTAAAAGAATCACAGTATCATTATGTGAGACTAAAAATTCATAAACCGCTGGAAGCAGGATGTGAAGATGATTTTAACATATAAAGCAGTTCATGGTTCTGCTCCAGGTTACATTTGTGACCTGATATCCATTTCCTCTACCTCTGGCTGTCTACGCTCTGCCTTAAGTACTACGCTGTTTCAACCTCACTGCAAACTCAGCACCATGGGAGGTGGCATTCTC
>NC_079456.1:9002488-9067488 GCF_903798145.1 Danio aesculapii
TTTCCGTGCTCCCAAACTGTGGAATGCTCTTCCCACTAACATTAGGAATGCCGGTTCATTGGACGCTTTTAAAAAGCTGCTTAAAACTCATCTTTTTAGGACTGTTTTTAATTTGTGATATCTCTTTTATTCTTACTGTGTTTTTTATTGTATTTTTATTATTGTTTACTGTGCTTTGCTGTTTTTACTTTCTTGTAAGCGCTTTGGGTTTTAGAACAGCGCGTTATAAATAAAATATATTATTATTATGATTATTATTATTATTATTATTATTATTATTATTATTAAATACATTAAAGTTTAGGTTACACATACATTTCAGGAAAAAAAATGGTTAATCGTTTTGCTATTTTTAAAGCCTACTGTATAATTAACACTAATGAGCTTTTATTTTGTTCTAATCTGTTTATTTATTTTTTTATTTATTGCCACATCAGCAACTTATGGCTATTTTGTGGCAAAATGGATATGCATAAAAATATTACATAGTAAAACAAATTTGTATTACAGTAAAAAAGTTACTTAGACAAATAAATAAAATATAAATAAATAAAAGCCACACAAAATTATATTCAAAGTTAAATATGATTTTTCAGTTCTATTTTTGATAAATAATTTAAACTCTTCCTGGTGGTACCTTTTTAAAAATGTCCATCAAAGTACTCTCCTTATAAAAATTTTGTCTAATGGAATTTAAACTTCTACATTCCAACAAAATATGTTTTATGGTAAGAGCAGTCTGCCAGTGATTACATTTAGGTGATTCTTCGTTATTCAATAAAAATAAATGTGTCAACCTAGAATGTCCAATTCAACATCTAGTATAGACCGTCTGATCATGCCTGGTCTCAAATTTAGAATTTGCTAAATGTCTTTCGTTTATTTTCGGGTTAATTACATGTAATTTATTGTTGATGCAGTTGTCCCTTTCTCTTTGCCATGTTTCGTTTATGTACAAATTGATTGTGGGTTTCAAGTCCTCAGGAGGAATTAAACTTTCGGTCACATTCAAGGAGATAGCCTGTTTTGCTTGTTCTAATCCATAACATTTTACAAACACAGCCTTAAAACATTCAAACCACAACAAACCAAAAGACAGAATTGAAAACAAATGAATTTATTCATTTTTATATGCAAAATATAAATATATAAATATAATATGTCACTCTACAAGTCCCAATATGTCTTGATATTTAAATGCTAGTATGTCTGATAATATTTTTTCTTCTGGAGAAAGTAAAAAAAAATTTAAGCACCATTTTACAGTCAAAATTATTAGCCCCTTTAAGCTATAGTCTACAGAACAAACCATCATCATACAATAATTTGCCTAATTACCCTAACCTGCCTAGTTAACCTAATTAAGCTAGTTGAGCCTTTAATTGTCGCTTTAAGCAGTATAGAAGTGTCTTGAAAAATATCTAGTCAAATATTATGTACTGTCATCATGGCAAAGAGGAAATAAATCAGTTATTAGAAATGAGTTATTAAAACTATTATGTTTAGAAATGTGCTGAAAAAATATTGTCTCCGTTAAACAGAAATGGGGGGAAAAAAATAAAAAGTGGGGCTAATAATTCAGAGGGGTAATAATTCTGACTTCAACTGTAAATATATCTTAATCATCAATGTATTGCATTACATTGTGTTTTAAGTCTTTATAACCGGGGGGCGGTGGGTGGGTGGTTAACGATCGTGAGAAAACCAAAAGTGGGAGGAGGGTGGGTGATTTTTTTTTCACTTTCTAATTGGACCCGATAATGATTGGGTCTTCTCACGATATTATCATTCTGAAACAGCAAGCGGTCTTAACTTCAGTTTGCCAAAAAAATAAATAAATCCCGCAAGGAACAAGTTTTGTCTGCAGTGGAAAATGTGGACATTAATCTTTAATCATGATTTGTGCTCTAACTGGAAATATTTTAAGCTGATTTACCTGCATGTCATGGCCAGATCAAAATTATGATGAAGGATATAGCCTAAAAAAAATGTAAGGTTGCATTGAAAATATTTATTAACATAAGAGAATAAATATATAATTTAAGAAAGCAATGGAAAAAAAAAACAACAACAGTTTTGACTTGTCACAAGATGTTAGGGCTGGGACACACCAAGCCAACAGTGTTGTCACCTCGTGCCGACTTGCATCGGGTTCCGTCTGAACCAAAAAAGCTGCACTTGAACACACCAAACAGAAGACAGCCGAGTTAATCAAAAGCGTGCATTCTGTATCTGCATGAGAGGATATGTTTTCAGCACCTGTGGAGGGCAGTAGTGTGTTTTCTCATTCCACAAAGGGAAGCCGGTGCTACGGTTTAACTTGTGACCATGTTAACTTTTCAGATGTAAGCTATTCACGTTTGCAGATTGGCAGATTCATCACTTTTTTACATAAACAAACCATGCCCATACCAAATAAATATTCTTATTACTTGGGGTCATTATAAACATTATTAATTTTAATATTTGTGTTGGAGAACAGTTTATAACCAATTATATTATTAAGATTTCCCTTTGATATTAATCCAAAAAATAATTATAATTTACGTCATCAATGGGATTCGAACTCAAATTGTTAAAAGGTTCAGCACAACTATCAATCAACTTATCGAACTGGGCTATTCAGGACAACACATGTTAGGGTCGGTTATGATATCTTTATCAGTCAACATATGTTTTGCTGTGGTTGTGGACTCATGTTAACTTGTTTCTATGTACTTGTGTTTGCATGTTTCTACACACTCTCACGCTGATATAAAAAAACATGTTTTTTTAATAGTTGTAGACTCGTATTACCCTGTGCATTTGGACTGGAGTTAACTTGTGTCATTGGAACATTTAGTACCTTTATCACAGTAATTGTCACACCACTGAGAGATTCACTCATGCAAATATGTCTGAAAATCTAATAATCCATATCATTTGAGACATGTAGCTCTTTGTTTTCCTTCTTTACTAGGATTGTTTACTTCCTACATCACTTTGGTTTTTGATCCACTGCCGATTCTACACGCTGAATCGAGTCGAAGAGCTCTGACGTTAACCTGACGAGAGGTGATGTATGGACCACATTAAGGCCATGTCGTCATATATGTGGGTATTTTTATTAACAGGGTTTTCCACACTTTCGTTACTGTGCACTGTGATGCATGTTAAGGCCATGCCGAACTAACAGGCAGTAATAATGACACATTTATGCTGGGTTCACACCAAAACAGGAAACTAGGGCCCAATCCCAATTCTACCCCTTAGCTCTTCCCCATACCCAATTCTCTTTAGCTTGAAGGTGTAGGGCTAAAGGTAAGGACTAGATACCCCTTCCAACAGAGAATTTTCAGAACCACACTCGAAACCAAGGGGTAAGAAAATTTCCCAGAATACACCAGCCACAGCTGCACCCAGAAGTCAGGATATCCACAAATTAGTATTTTTGTCATTATTACGAAGTTTTACAACAAACAGACTTATATTTTATTATATACATAACTGCACTCATGTTTTACCGTCATGCTTTAAAAACAATGCTAAAATAAAAACTAAATAATCAATAATCCCTAATAATAACTCCTGTATAGCAGTCCCACAATATTCTGTCACTCAAATACCCTGTCAGAGAAGTCTAGTTGCTGGGAACGGGCTTTTTAGTGTCTGCTATAATGTTCATGTTGTTTTTTTGTTTTTACATAGATGAATATGGCCACTGTGTAAATTCACACTACAGTTATTAGCTTATTGCCACATTAGATCGTTAGATAACATGATATCATTGCCTTTAGTGTTTTCCTGAAGATAAACACCAAAAAAATGCAACTGGATTAACTATAGCAGTAGCAATCGTCGATTTCATATGAAGCAAGACAGTGCTGTCCCATTTCTTAGGGGTAAATGTTGAAGCCCTTCCCCTTCACACTCTGTTTCAAGGTCCAAGGGGAAAGGGCAGGGGTATAAAAATAGAATTGGCTATGTGCCTTAGAAAAAAAAAAAGTATTTGCACAAGTAAACTGCCTAGAAATCAATGCAAATGTGAGAAAAGAGACAGTTTATCTTCCCGCGGACGAATGACACGAAATATGCGATGCATTTGCCGTGAAAGTTTGCCTCATTTGGGTCTTCCATGTTTGGTGTGAACCCAGCCATGTTGGCCAATCAGAAAGAAGAAAACAGCACACACGTTGACATCTTGAGGAATAAACTCCGGTTGTAGCATCCACACTGTTCCCAGAACCCAGTTTTTAGAAAGTTTCGGTTTCAGTAAGCCGACATTACATTTTCATGTGGACAATTGTAAAAAAAATGTGCGGTTTTGAAAATACCCATGTTCATATGGACAGGGCCTAAGCCAACTAGCCAGACCGGCGATGACCAATGGCCCAATAAAGCCCACTAGCAAACCATCAGCTTGGTGTGTCCCGGCCCTTTAAGTACCTAACAGAACAATTCTAACCTCAAAAATAAACAACAAAAATCAAACACAAATCATAACAAAAGCAAAAACAAACAGCACCAAATAAACACTATCTCTGCGCTCTCTCTCTCTCTCTCTGGAACATGCCAACAAAGCTGGCTTTTAAAGGTAGAAGTACAGGTGAAAATCATTCTCTTGACCTCATAACCACAGCAGGAAGAGTAGGAGACTCGTCACATGCAGGGGAAAGAAATAAATAAAAATCAAAGACCTCAAATACTCACCAATGACAGCAACTGTGAATCGTTTGTCTTGGATTGATGCACTACTATTCTTGATCTTCAGATAAAAAAACCCGGCATGTGCTAGTTTCATGTTCTTGATGGTCAGAGATCCAGTCTTCTTGTCCAGCTCCAGTCTGTCTTTGAATATCCCATCATGAACAGCAAATGGAAAGATCTGTTGTTCGTCTCTGACTTCAGCTATGGGAGGCTTCTTATAGTTAAATGTCCATTCTACATGATCGTCAGTCCGTATTTCTGCAACATTTTCTAAAACAGCCGTCCTTCCCTCCATGACTCTCACTTTCTCCACTTCACGTGACAGAAACACACAAAAACAGAGAGATGCAGACATTATGACAGGTTTTATTGGACACAAGGAGACAGGCATATTTAGTAAATGTGAGAACAAGTTCAAACCGTTTAAAAAGGAATATTTTAATATGAGATGATCATAACATATATGAGAACTAGTGCTGAGCAATGATAATTTGAAAAGAAATGCAATTAAATCACATGATTTTCTGTGATTAATCCAATTCTTGCACACACAGATTAACAATGACTTTAAAACACTTTAAACAACTGAGGTGTGTTCTGTTTACTAATGTATCTTGTAAATCTTTACTTAAAAATAAATGAACAATCTAAAACTTAAGCTATTTGCCACTGACATGGCATCTAGTGATAATTAAATGATCAGGTGACTAAATACATTACTAAATTAAATAAAACAAAATATAGCTGCATACATATACTTTATATTCAACAAAACAATCACATATTTATGTACATCAGTCTGGCCGGGTTAATCCCAGATCACCAGTTAACTATACATAAATGGAGAGTTAAACTCCTAAAGGAATGTTACTGCAAGGATGATACTAAACCCATATTACTAAAAACAGTGTTACTAAACAGTACCTAGGTTTAATTAAAATGTATTGTCAGTAGCTTTGATCAGTTAGCACTATTGCCACAGCCATATCACCCTGCAGCCCAAGACAGGTTACTCACTAAAGCTAATGCCGAGTTCAGACTGCATGATTTTCAAAGTAGTCACAGATGTTTTCACACTGCATGACTATCTGGGCTAGCGTTTTGTCGCTGCTTTGTTTACACTGCAAGATGGATCGGCGACAGGGAGTTTCACACTGCATGACTTCGCCGACAACTTCGTCCAAACTACGTCTCACAACCAAAGACACTTAGTATATCTTTAGTTATTAACTGCATAATGAGAAAGAAGCCTTTAAGTGGGTAGAAATGTACATATTTGCTCACCTGGGTTTGAAGGGAATTAGCAATTTCTCCTCAGCTTTTTTTCTTTTTTGACCCGGTTGTGATATTGCTCACATGACACGTTAAACAGACACAGTGCTCCTGCCAATTTTACAGTAGTTTTTCCTCTAGTTCTTGGGTCCGAATAAACTGAAAATGAGCGCTTTTAACTTCTCGCCCAACCTCCCGCTGGCCTGCAGGTACACACACTAGTGAATGCTGCTCTCTCATTGGCTGGGGGTGATCGCGGATGTTATTTTCAGTCAAAACTCATTTCACACGGCATAATTTGAATCGCTGACAGCTCCATTTATTTAGCATGCCAAATATCTCACGGGCATTGGCAACTCATCGGCGATTCTTTCAGATCACATCTTTGATAGTTCACATTGTGTGACTGTTACTCGCGAGAACAAGCACCGATTTGCCTGTGATTTCAAGCATTTGTCGGCGAGTCCAAATCGGGGCTAAAATTATGCAGTCTCAACTCGGCATAAGCAGGACTGGGAGACCACATGGGAAAACCAGATTGCTGTTGGAAATGGTGTTAGTGAGGCCAGCAGGGGGCACTCAACCTGCAGTCTGTGTGAGTCCTAATGCCCCAGTATAGTGAAGGGGACACTATACTGTCAGTGAGCACCATCATTCAGCTGCACACTGTTGGTGGTATGAAGAGACTCCCCCTCATGATTGGGAAGTGCTTTGGGTGTATGGCCAAACACGATAAATAGGCACTGTGCAGCACATCACCAGCCCTCTTGTGTGAGGATATCCTGCGTCTCAACATATGCATGTGATCATCCTATTTCTGCATTTGGTATTTTTATCATTCGTGCTGCCTCTCCATTCTAAAATCGTAATTGCACAATGCAATCAGCTTGAATTAGATAAATCTAAATTTAAATGATTATAAATTGGAGTCAGATCAAATTATTATTATTTCCAAGAGTTGGAAATTAATTAAATAAATTTTAACAAAAAAAATATTTCTTTTCACATGTGCTAAAAAAGCTTACACGTATTTATTTAACCTTCACCCATGCTGTTAGTTTCGTCATAGTACTAATAGATGGACCCTTACATTGGCGTGGGTTTACTCCGAGTGCTCCGGTTTCCTTCACAGTCCACAGACATGCGCTATAAGTGAAGTAAATAAGCTAAACTGGGCGTAGTGCATGAGTGTGAATGAGTGTGTATAGGTGTTTCCCAGTACTGGTTTGTCGTTGGAAAGGGATCCGCTGCATAAAACATATGCCAGAATAGTTGGTGGTTCATTCCGCTGTGGCGACCCCTGATTAATAAAGGGACTAAGCCGAAAAGAATATGAATGAATGAATGAATAAATGAATGAATGAATGAATGAATAATAAAAACTTGGTGGCACGGCAGCTCAGCGGTTAGCACTGTCACCTCACAGCAAGAAAGTCGCTGGGTCAGTTGACGTTTCAGTGTGGAGTTTGCATGTTCTCCCTGTGTTGGAATGGGCTTCCTCTGGGTGCTCCGGTTATTAATTGACCGTAGTGTATGAGTGTGAATAAGTTCGTATGGGTGTTTCCGAGTACTAGATTGTGATTTGAAGGGAATCTGTGGCGTACAGTATGTAAAACATACAGTATGCCGGAATAGTTGGCGGTTCATTAAACTGTGGGAGCCTATGAAATTGAGACTAACCCAAAGGAAAATAAATGGAAACTGTAGATTTTTTATTAATTAATACGTTAACGTGCCCAGAACAAAATAATGACATTATTTATAAATATTCCATGGTCTGTTGACATTATTGACTCTAAAATTGTTTAATGCATAGGTGGTTTCTGTCAGTTTAAAATAAATGTGCTTCTCTCAAACTTTAGTAGTAACCATAGCAATAACCATTGTCAAAAGTATTGAGTTCGGTACCAATCAATTCTGAAACTATACAAACGTCCATTTGTCGCTAACATTTGAGCAATGTTAAGCATGAACTTAAAGGTCCAGTGAAATTAAAATACGTTTTTTTTAAATGTTAGTATGTTAGTCTTGTATAGCCAAGTATATCTATAAGCTAGTGTGGTACAAAACAATGACAAAATTTGCGTTTAGAAAATATAAAACTGATATTAATAAAGCTTGTAGTAACTTCAGCGTCCATTTTTTTCTCATCACCTCATACTTCAGTTTCTCCTCAAATCTTGACCAATCAAGAGCTCTCTAGTATCTAACATGCCCCGCCCCCTTCAAGAAGCTTCGCATTTGCTTTTTATTTGATGCGCTTAAGATCAACCACTCTCACTGGCAGAGCGGTGGGAAACAAACCGCTATTGGCTGTTTTTAAATAGGAGGAGGAGCTACTCTGTCCCACCCTCTCTTTGTTTTTCAGTTGAAATTACGTCAAACATCGAATAAAAATGCACTATACAAAGCACTTCACAAGACCTTTAAACAACACTGATTGGCCATTGTATTTACGTGCTCAACAGAAATTACTGTGTTTGGTCATGAAGGTCATCGGTTCACCACTCTTAACCGGCGATGTTCATTGAGTGCAAAGACAGATATACAGACACTGGAGCATTTTAAAGCTGCATGAATCAGCTGGTATATCTATGAGCTGACATAGGAGTGATCCTCTGATGAATCGACTGAGCAGGTAAACGCAATTGCCAATCAGCTGTGTTCAAATATGCACTTAAATGTTAGCGAGAAATTATGGAGAGAGATTAGACTCAATAATAATTCACGCAAAAGACACGATGTACACATGCGTAGCCAAATTCACGTACGTAAAATATTTATTTATACTTACAAAAACAATTCACATGCACAAAATAAAAATACATTTTCATAAAATACGTTTCACAAATGCAAAACACCATTTGCAAATATATAAGAGTGTACAAAAAGTTTTGAATGTTTAAAATTCACGAGTTCATCCTGAATGAGAATGTGCAAATCCTCTCTCACATACGACTCATCCTGAATACGAGTGTGTGCATTTTTGAGACTTTCCTGCCAGAAACAGGCAACTCGTACCTCTCAGCCAATCAGATTAGAGCTGTACTCGATGTCAACCACTCTGCGCTCCTTTTGCGCAGTCTGTTCCTCTAACCAACATGTAAGCTCGCATCTTATTGGCTACAGGGCACGAGTGACTCACGTGGGAGGTGTGTGCTGACAGGAAAGTCTCAAAAATGCACACACTCGTATTCAGGGTGAGTCGTATGTGAGAGAGGATTTGCACATTCTCATTAAGGATGAACTCGTGAATTTTAAACATTCAAAACTTTTTGTACACTCTTATATATTTGCAAATGGTGTTTTGCATTTGTGAAACGTATTTTATGAAAATGTATTTTTATTTTGTGCATGTGAATTGTTTTTGTAAGTATAAATAAATATTTTACGTACGTGAATTTGGCTACGCATGTGTACATCGTGTCTTTTGCGTGAATTATTATTGAGTCTAATCTCTCTCCATAAGAAATGGATGTTTGTAAAATTTCTGTACCGAACTCGATACTTTTGTCAACCCTGGATTGTTGCTGAAGGCTTAGTTTCTCTGTAGTGTGAACGCACGTGAAATAGCATTATAAGCAGCAAATTGTGGCTGCAGTGGGAAATGATACCATTAATTATTCATTCTGTTACGTGCCAGCATGTATTGGTTATTTATGTTTGTATTATGTGTCTCATTGTGTTTTTCTTTCCATCAGTTCACTTCCTTGTTTTTCCCTACTACTGTTTCTGATTGGCTGGTTCACCTCTACTTGATACAACCAATCCTGACACTGCCTTATGCTGATTGGTTCCTCAGAAGCAACTTGGTCCCAGTCTCAGCCAATCAGATCACTCCAGCTCAGAATATATTTTGTGACTGCCAGCAGTTTGTCAGTCTTTGTTGGCTTGATTTGCCATTGGTTTTTGTGCTTGTTTGTTTGTTTGCTTGATTCTGTGATTATATCCCCATTTTGTTCAGTTTTGTTGTAATATATTGTCTGTCTTTTCCTTCATTTGCACTGTGTTGTTATTTTGGTTTAGTCACTGTTCTTATGTGTAATCATCCATTCCCTTTCATCATGTATCCCTACAGAGGTTAGGTAGAAAGACTGGTAGGTAAGTAGGTCACGTGACATACATTTCAACACATAGGACAGGGGTGTCCAAACTCAGTCCTGGAGGGCCGGTTGTCCTGAAGAGTTTAGCTCCAACTCTAATAAACACACCTGAACCAGCTAATCAAGCTCTTACTAGATACTAGAAACCTCCTGGTAGGTGTGTTAAAGCAAGTTGGAGCTAAACTCAGCAGGACAACGGCCCTCCAGGACCGAGTTTGGACACTCCTGACATAGGAGTTCAACTGTCTAGAGCAGGGGTCACCAAACTCGGTCCTGGAGGGCCGGTGTCCTGCAGATTTTAGCTCCAACCCTAATCAAACATACCTGAACAAGCTAATCAAGGTCTTACTAGGTATACTTAAAACACCCAGGCAGGTGTGTTGATGCAAGTTGGAGCTAAACCCTGCAGGGACACTCTGCCTTCAGGACAGAGATTGGTGACCCCTGGTCTAGAGGAAAGGGGGTGAGCGCCAACTTGTGTATTTTTGGTTAAATGGATAGTTAGTGTAGCTTAGGTAAGACGTCTTGGACATTGAAGATTTATTTTTCACATTTTTGTTTATTAGACTAGATTAGAGGGGATTTAATATTAGTAAGACGGTTTGGTTTTGATTGTTTCTTTGAATTAATCTTTCAAATTAATGTTTTGTTTTGGTTGTGATTTTGTAAATAGCTCACTTACTGCTTCACTCACTGTGCAACCCCACCTAGACTGCCCAGGGGTTGTAACAATTCATTGATGATTTTCCTTCGGCTTAGTTCCTGATTATCAGTGGTCACCACAGTGGAATGAACCACTAACTATTCCGGCATATGTTTTATGCAGTGGATGCCCTTCCAGCCGCAACCCAGTACTGGGGAAACACACACACATACACTACGGCCAATTTTTGTTTATTCAATTCACCTATAGAATTGTCTTTGGACTGCGCATGTCTTTGGACTGTGGGGGAAACCGGAGCACCTGGAGGAAACCCACTCCAATACAAGGAGAACATAAAAACTTCACACAAATACCAACTGACCCAGCTGGGACTTGAAGGAAACTTCTTGCTGTGAGGCGACAGTGCTAAACACTGTACTACCATAACATTCAGCTTTAAATCTCAATATATTTTGAGCTGAATTACCTGAAACAAAAAACAATGTATGAAGAGAACTTCATAAAACATAAAGACTTCCAATACTCACCAATGACTGCAACGGTGAATCTTTTGACACAAGCTCCTGTGCTTCTATTCTTAATAATTAGTTGATAACCACCAGCATGTTCAGGTCTGATGTTCCTGATGGTTAGAGATCCAGTCTTCTTGTCCAGGCTTAGCATGTTTCTAAATCTCCCAACAGGATCAGCAGATGGAAAGATCTGTCCATCTTTGATTTTAGCTATAGGAGACTCATCAGTGTTAAACCTCCATTCTATCTGATCATCAGTCTGTATTCCTGCAGGACTCTTCAGAACAGCTGTATCTCCCACCATGACTCTCACTTTCTCCTCTTTGTGCCACAGAAACAGAGAAATGAAGACATAACAGGCGAGTCAGTAAAGCTTCATTGTACAAAAAGAGACAGGAATGTTTTGTAAATGTGAGAGCAAGAACAAACTATAGAGGTAAAAACAAATGTTAACTTTATAAATAAAGTTGTTGGACTTTTTCTTCTTTGAATAAGTGAGAGTTTGAACTGCTTCTACAGTAGAATCACTCGCATTTTCGATGTAAACCCAAAAAACAGAACATAATATAGAGCAACACAGAAATATAAATGCTTACAACTACAGCAGTCACTCGATGTCGTAGTTTAAATCAGGCTTCACTTTATCAAATTCACCACACCTGCACACAATAGGTTTATAAATACAGCTGCAAAGCTACCGATGCTCTCTTTTTAGCCTCCAATAGATCGGTAACAGCTGTTTGACACAATTCCATTACCTTTTTGAGTATAATACAACACAGAGCTGTACGCGGTAAAAAACGCTGAATTTGTCTATCTATAATCCATGATAATAACTCCTGTATAGCAATCCCACAACATACTTTCACATCTGACACTGGAATACCCTGTCAGAAAAGTCTAGTGGCTAAAAAGGAGCTTTTTACAGTGTCTGCTATAATGTTAATGTTGTTTTCGTGTGTTTACATGAATATGGCCACGGTGTAAATGCACAGTACAGTTATGAGCTTATTACCACATTATATCATTATGATAACATGATATTGTTGCCTTCAGTGATCAAAAAAAGAACGCAACTGGAATAACTACAGCAGTTGCCATCGTCTGATCTCATGTGAAGTAAGAGCTCGCAATGACATATGATGACGTATGCAAGTGTTGTAGTGGTGTCCCATTTTTTAGGGGTACATTTTGAAGCACCTCCCCTTCACACTCTGTTTTAAGGGGCATCTCTGATTCCTGGTGTTCATCTATCTTAACAGATCACTGGGTTTAACTGTGAATCCCCTACAACCCCAAAACAATCTAACACTATCTAATTTATTTATTTTATTTCCAAATAGGGCTTTTCAATCAGTCTGTTGAAGCTGTATTCATATTGCAATATACTTTGCAGAAAAAAAAATATATATAGCAATGTCCATTTTTTTTTTTCAATACTGTGCAGCCCTAATACAATAGCATTTTTCCTTGCCAATTTATGTAGAAACATAACCCAAATGATTTTTCAGTAGTTAAGGACACCTAAATTTGTTGAATACAAGCAGAAAATCTACACAAATTGTAGATTCATTATCTGAAGCTTAAAAAATGATAAATAAATTGAAGATATTTACATTAATGTTTAGGTTACACTATATTTCAGGGGGGAAATGGGATTAACATTATTGTTATCTTCAAAACCTATTGTATAATTAACACTATTGTACAATTATTTTCTTATAATCTGTACCATTTTAGGACAGCAAACAAACTTCAAAATAATGACAAATAATAAACATAATTTTATAAGAGTGATGTCTCAGTAAGATGATATTTAAATGCTTGGATAATGATCACATTGCTAAAGATTTAAAACATACCATAATCCGATACTTTGAGGATTTTATAATAATAACAATACTTTTGATATTTAACCCATTGTCTATTCTGTCCCATCTATAAAACATGATAAAGAAAGCTGTGAAGAGTTAAAGTAGAAGAGGTTAAACTCACTTTGTAATCATGACAACACTAAAGATTTTACAGTTATGCACAACAAACTGCATGGTTTCCGCTACATTCATTCTTCCATTGCAGGGCGCCACATCAAAATTCATCCCGCCATGGCTACATTAAAGCTTCTTATTCAAAACAACAGTCGTTGTTTTTGTTTTTAAATAGCAGGTTATAATCGCACCAAAGCGTATTAAAAGGCAAGTAAATTATTACAGAGCAACCTTTTCTGTAATCACAGTAGTGCTTTGTGTTATTTGTTTAACCCTTTAAGGTGACATGCTGACTGACAGACAGGTGCGTGATGCGTGAGGCCAGCAAACACGACGTAGCTTTCAGTTAAGATGAACACAGTTTCCATAATTATACTTTATTTATAGATAAAGGTCTATGGTTCTGCATATTATGACTTTATCTTGCTGGAGTTTATAGCCGTTTCACTTTACTCCAGGACACGTTAATGCCGCTCTGTAGGTCTATTGGAGACATTCATAAATATTCCTAGCAAATCTAATAAATGTTGGAGACATACTCGTTACATAAACGCACTAAATTGCACTTCAGCAGCGTTTATTTGAGAGCACACAAGAAAATTAAGCTTGAGCAGCGTACATTGAGGGGTGCGAGAAGTTTTGTGCACGAACAGAGGAAATCGGCACGCAAGCAGAGATTCGCATGCTCGTATTACATGAATGTGATCTCGACTTGTAGCACTGCGCTCACAACACTTGTCATTGAAATAACGCCATAGGTAGTTGGAAGATTTGTGTAAAAGGCCTGCCGCCACAGTTGGAAAAAATCCTAGAGGAAACACTGAACTGTCTCAGTATCAGTTTGCCAAACATTTCCAGCAAGAATCAAATTGTGTCTGCAGTGGAAAATGATTAAATTTATGAAGACGGAAATGATTTGTAGTGTAACTGGAGTACATTTTAAGTTGATTTACCTGAACTAAAAAATGTATGTGGAGAACTTCGAAAACTCACCAATTACTTTAGTAATGAATCTTCTGTCATGGTGCTTGGTGCTTCTATTCTTGATAATTAGATGATAACCCCCAGCATGTTCATTTCTGATGTTCTTGATGGTCAAAGATCCTGTCTTCTCGTCCAGGCTTAGCGTGGTTCTGAATATCCCACCAGGACCATCAGATGGAAAGATCTTTCGTCCATCTTTGATTTCAGCTATGGGAGACTCATCAGTGTTAAACCTCCATTCTATCTGATCATCGGTCTGTATTTCTGTGCCACTGTGTAAAACAGCTGTCCTTCCCTCCATGACTGTCACTTTCTCCTCTTCGTGTAACAGAAACAGACAAATGAAGACATTACAACAGGCGACTCAGCAAAACTGCTTTGGGCACAAAGAGACAGAAATATGCTGTAAATGTGAAAGCAAGAACAAACTGCAGAGGTAAATATGAGATGCTAAAACTCTAATATATTACAACAAAACAATGCTAATCTAAATGCAGTATTTTTCTATTCATGTGCATTATATATGAAGAAATCTTCCCAGTAAAATTTCTGTCCATTCGTTTTTTTCACTGTAATATTAAATAAAGTGAAGAAAGCACGAAATACTTTAAATGACAATTCCATTAACAAACTAGGGTAGTCAACATTTTAAGGCGATCAAAACACTTTATCAGAGTTGTCCTAAAACAATATCTCTTCTCCTCCCAATTTACTTCAAAAGTTAACTATTAATATTAAGTTTTATTTCATCTCAGTCAGCATGCCATAATATGAGTGTAGAAGCCTCGCTAAGGCTATCAAATTACAATCACATTCAGTCTACAAATACAGCTGAAAAGAGGCTCGTCCTCCCAGACATTGTAAGAGTTGTTTGATGGAAAGAAATTGGTTCGTTGTTTGCTCCATTTGTTGCTTTGAGTGACAGGATAATATTAGTCTTTATGATAGAATATACAATATACAGTATATGATAGACCTGAAAAAGAGCTCATCGCATAATTTAAAGGGCACATAGTTTACCTCTTTTTTATGATTTAATAATAATATTATGGCTCTTCTGAGTGTGCCAGTTTAGGTTCAGTTTAAAACACAATTCAGATTTTTTATTATAATGTGTTAAAAAGTGTCATGTTGGGGGCGTGTCCACAGCTCGCTGATTTAGGGGTGTGTTGCTTCACATGTAAATTAGTTTCGGCTTCCCGCCAACGTAACAAGGGGGCGGGGCCATGAGCTCACCCGCTCTGCGTTTGCAACAGAGTCTGACAGGCAGACTGCGAGGTACAGCATTCAGTCGTACATATACGACTCTGACACAGACCAAGCAGAGAGTACAAAATCATGTGTGTCTTTGTACAGTTTTACAGCCAACTGTGTGTTAGTTTCAAGTGCCGAGCTTGTACACAGAAATTAATAACCACGCACACTGAATTAACTTTGACTGAGGCACGGGATGCGCCGCTCGAAGCCGCGACACAGCACACCAGACACTCTCTGTGGCGCGGCAGATACATGAAGTGTCCCGAATCGTCGCGCCACGCATTTTTGAATTCTAAACATAGGTTTCTGCAGCGGTCCGCGGCGCCCAGCCGTCGACTTGAGTGTACGCTGATAGAAACCGATGTTTATAATTCTAAAACGCATGCTAGTTAAGATCACAGGGAGCTTCTGGGAAAGCGAGAAATGCAAACGGCTGAAGTATAAGGTAGACTCAATGAGAAGTACACATGTTTGCAAACCTACCTAAAGATACAACCAATAATTCCGATTAGAGCGATAATGTGGAGAATATTGATCTTGTGTTGAGCCCAATGAGCCTTGCATCTAAAAATAGAGCTAGCGTGTTCCTTTAGTGATATCGCTTCGACTCACGCTGAAAATGGCGGACGTGAATCAACAAACTGAGGATATGATGACACGCCTGTCAATCAATATTGGTGGGCGGGGGGGGACCGCACTCCTACATAAAGTTGCGGTCGGTTTGAAAACCGCTCTAACTGGTCCACCGTTTTTTATGTTGTTAAATTGAAAAAAAAAAGCACTGGGTGTGCTTATATCACCCCAATATGACGGTCTATACACCATACATGCACATATGTCTGTCCAAACAGCTTGAAAAGTGGATTTTTTACCATAGGTGCCCTTTAATAGCAAATGTAAAGAAATAATCATTAATTTTGAAAAATTATAATACAGACACAATCAGAATTGATCAATATTTTTATGAATGTGTTCTTCTTGGAATTGAAGTGGCTGTCGATGAACATGTCAAACTAGTAATCAAAGAACACCGATTCATTGTTTTCCAAATTTGTCTCAGACAACTAAATCATGTCAAAATCGCAGTGTGAGCACAACTTAAGCAAGGCTCGCTGACCCATAATGTGGAGTGTTGACTTCATTCACAGATCCATGTTACCTGTGTAACCCTTTGTTTAAATGAATGCTAATCTGTGTTCATTTTAAAGCACAAAAAACTCACCTTTAATTATAATACAGAACATATTTATTTGGATTTTTCTTCTACTGCTGATCTTCACTTTATAATCTCCAGTGTGTTTAATAGTGATGTTCTTAATGGTCAGAGATCCAGTCTTCTCGTCCAGCTCCAGTCTGTCTCTGATGCTCTCATCAGGATATGTTATCTCTCTGGTCCCTCCAGTCATTTTTTTCATCATTTTTGCGATTGGACACTTTTCATCTCCAAACATCCACTGTATTTTATCATCTCTTTCTATTTCAGCGTCTGGCTCTAGAGTGACAGATCCTCCTTGCTGCACATACTGCTCCTCTTCATTTGTGACCAAAAAAGAAATAAATAAAAACAAACAGAAAGAAAATTTTGCTATTAGATTAAGTAGGCAGTTTGCTCTGTTTTGAATGATAAAAACAGGTGATAAATACTACTGAAAACAAAGAACAGAAAACCAATTATTCTCTTTAATTATTTTCTTCAAGTAAAACATTGTTTTTTCTGTATAAAATCAGAGTATTTTTTTCAACATTTCCAGAATTTCTTTATTAAAACTTAATGAGAGATCTCTACAAAGCCATTGGTTTTAAAGTTCACTTTCAGAGTCACAACACCCTTGTTATGAAAGATGATTATTTCCTTCTTCCATCAGTCAAAAAGAAATGAAGTTTACAGGTTTCAGTGGTTTAGTATCAATGACCTAACAAAACAATCAATTTCTTTAAAAAATAAAATAAAAAAAACTAACTTATGCTTAATTACCAACGCTTGCATCCCAGAGCTAACGTCTGACAAGTTTTTTTTTTTTTTTAAATAATATGGATATTGTATATCTTTTTTAAAGTTTACCTTATTTATCTTGTTTTCTTGTTGCATTGCGTTACGAAAGAACCCGTCTAACTGTGTATTTTGTTGTTGCCCGTTTCTGTGTGCACGTTATCCGTCCGTTTTTCGTATATCACTCCATTTCTCTGTTTAAACGTTGTTAACGAGGCTTGGACGGAGCGGACAGGTAAGAAGGTCACGTGACATACATTTTGCAACACTTAGGACTACTCTTCTGTATAGTACATTAGGTTAGGGGCGAGCGCCACCCCTTGTACTTTTGGATAGATAGATAGATAGAGTAGACAGTAAGGACTCGGAAGACTCTTCGCGTGTAATTATTTTGTTTCACATAGTTAGTTAGCTAGATGCTTCTGAGGAGTTAGATTTAGTTTGGGTTTTGTTCTTTTCGTTTCTTTAGCACCGCCCACGTCCCTTATGCCAGCTCTCCTTTTTCCTAGTCTTGTATTTGTCTCAGTGTTGTAAATATTGTAAATAGTATATTTTGCCTTACTTTATTTTCTTTATTTTGGATTTATTCGTTGTTTTGTTCACTTCTGGGAAATATAAATAAAAATCGCAATTTTGGTATTATTTTGGTCGTCTTTTGCACTTATTCACTGTTTGTATTAATATATTTTAATTACACCTGAATGTCAAACCCCACCATCCCCTAGACTAACATCAGGGGTTTGTAACATATGATAGATATGAAGTGATGTGAAGTAAATGATAGATTGTTTCACTATGCAAGACAGCGATAATTAAGAGTCTTTAAAACTGCTTTTTATAAGTTTAAACCAATGATCACCATAGAAGTGCATTAAATGGTAAAATGCATGTTTTACTCGAAAACCTTTTTTTCCTTTTGATTGAAAGAAGAAATAATCATCGTTAAAATAAAAGTACATGTTGTCATGATCACAAGGAAAATAAATTTAAGCTTTTTTTTAGAATCATGAGCTCAAAAGCACTGCTGTTGATCCTGACAACATGTGAATGTTAAAAGCACACATGTCCCAATAAAAATGAAGTGACAATAAAATGCTACACTTTTACACTCTACCATGCCACAGAAGAAGTAATTTTTTTTTCTTGCTTGGTCAAAGGTAATACTTACTTTTATCTTTCTGTAGTTCATAGATTTTGCGACGATGACAAAGAAAACTAAATCCAGCTGCAGCTGCAAACAGCAGCAGCAGCAGCAGAACAATTGCTGCTACAGCAGCTGGAGACAGTCCTGTACCTGTACAATAAAGACAGTCATTTTGAACAGTCTGAACTATAACAAACACTATAAACAGAGCTATTAAAGATACTATAATGAAAAAGTGAGACTTATTTTTATATTCAATGAAAGATGTGACATAAGCCTTTTAAATCAGATCATCTGAATTATTCTAAGTCATCAAATATTAGTTACTCACTGCTGACTGAAACTATGAATCTCTTGTATGTTGTCTGTTTGTTGTTGCTGATCTTTACTGTATAAAGTCCAGCATCTTTGTATACTACATTCTTGATGGTCAGAGATCCGGTCTGGTCAATCAGCTCCAGTCTGTGTCTGAATCTCTCATCACTATTATAATATGGTGGACTCTTGGTCTCTTTATCTTCTTTAGCCAGGAGTTTTCCTTCATCTCCAAACCTCCACACTATCAGCTCATCTCCATGTAATTCAGTAACATCAGTCTGAAGAACCCCAGGACTTCCCTTTATCACTGATATGCTCTTCATTTCAGCGTTATAAGTTTCAAAAACAGATGGAACGTCTGCAAGAAGAACATTCACAAAGCTAGATTGAACACCAAATATAAAGATTTAAAACAATTAGTTTATTTCATATTTATTACATACACATCAAAGGGTAAAAACTATCTAGGTTTATCTAATATTCTTGCTTGGGATTAGTTAAAGAGCAGGTCATATGCGTTTTTGAAAAAAAAAAAAAAGCAGTTTGTAATGTCGTAGTCATTCAATGTAAAAGCTGTAAATCAATAAAAAAGTGGATGATAAAATTATTGCTTCAGTCAGCTCAGTATTGAGTCAGCTCACAATTGCCTTAAAGAGTTATATTTTCAAATCTTTTGCCTGCTGCTGATCTATGTCAACATGATCAAAAAAATTACATTTGCATAATTCCCTCCTGTCTGTGACATATAATCACTTGGAAATGGGCATTTTGTTTCATACAGAATGGATATGAAAAAGACCAATCAAAACTGACTTGGGCTGCTGACCAATCAGAGAAGAGTTGGGTTATAAAAGTAAGAGGTTTACAGAAAATCATTAAAACTAAATCATTACACAATGATTCTAATATTATGCAAGTTGTGATTATTACAATGTATTCTGACGTTAGATGCATTTAAACCATAGCATTTTAAAATACAACATGACATGCTCTTTAAAGGGTCACAAAACCCCCCTTTCAGTTAAAGTCTACCTAAAAATTGCACAAATTTATTTTTGAATTTGCTTAAATAGGCGTGGAGAGCTGTGAGCAGCAGGTACAGAAGTTGTCATGATGAAGCAAAGCAAGAGAGAAAGAGAAGAGCGAGCAACCATCATCTGTCAGTGGCCAATATTGCCTCCGACTCCAAGGTAACTTGTGAGAAAATGCAAGATTTGTACATTTAAAGAGTGCTTATTTTAAAATCTAGACACACATACCTGCTTTCAAAAGGTAGAAAAGTCCTTGGGCCATGGAGTGTTTGAAAGTCGTGGCTGTCAGCCTTTGAATGCGGTGTCAATCTATTGAGGGATCCTCTGATGGATGCAGCTTTCAAACGCTTCAGTATTTGTGTATTTTGCTCTTGTAAACCGGTGATCATAAGGGCCGGTACACAACAAGCCATCTCTAGTGTAGATGAAACCTAACAGTGTTGTTGCCTGGTGTTGGCTCAAGTCTGGAACAAGCTGCCCATGAACAATGGATGTTCTGTGCCTGCATGGGAGGACAGGTCTTTCCCGCTTTGCGGGCGGCAGTATCTGTTTTCTCGTTCACAATGGGAACGAAAACTTCTAACTCACGAGTGCAAAGCATAAACAAAGCAGAATTTAGTATGATTACCACAGTAATTTTAAAGCTCACCACAGAGAAATACGCTCTAGCAAATATGTCTGATAATTTAATAATCCATATCAAATGCAAATATTAGAGAAATGCTGCAAAATTGGAGTTGGCCTCTTTGTGTTCCTTCTTGGCTTGACTTGTCTACATGCTATATCACTTCACTAAGGGCTCTATTTTAACAGTCTAGGCGCAATGTCTGAAGTGCAGGGTGCAAAAGCATTAAGGGCGTGTCCGAATCCACTTTTGCTATTTTAAGGATGGGAAAATGCACTTTGTGCTGCAGCGCATGGTCTAACAGGGTTGAGCTTATTCTCTTAAAGAGTTATAGGTGTGTTTTGAGAATAAATCAATCAGTCTCATCTCCCATTACCTTTTAGGAGTCAGTTGCGTCGCTCCATGGCGCATTTGCTAGTTACATGTGCGGACTTTGTAAGTGGAAAACCTGAACACTTCAAAACAGTTAAGAAAAAAGTTAAACAGAATCTGCACCAAGAGGATAATAAGCCTTCTTCATTCGACCTTTACTTTCACTTTCTCTCTTTCCTGGATAAGCAAATGATGTTGTACGCTCTCCACTAAAGATATGCATTAGCCTATACATAATTAATTTTGCTTGTTTAGCGCAAAGATTTGTTTCAAAACTATTTCTAAATTCAGTTCTAGTTTACAGCAAACAAATAAATGAACAGTAAAAACAAAGTGTGTTCAAAAACTGAGTTACATCCAAATACACGTCCTGATCCTCATATGGTCCAAAACCTGACACATGGACAAATCAATTAAAACAATTGAACAATTAAAAGTTTTTAATAAAACTAATATAAACATGCATATTGTCACGGTTTAGTATTTATTTATTATTCTTATCTTTATTATCATTATTGTTGTTATTTTTGTGTGTTGGAGTTTGTTGATATTAAATTGATGTTTCTTTTTTTTTCTTTTCTGCGGCTAATTTGGATTGTCGGCTTTATAAGTGGAAGCTGAGTGTGCGTCTTGGTGGCTCTTTGTTTTCCAGTGCGTGTCTAGCTGATCCTCCCGATCTTTGCTCTATTTAGAGTATGACCCGTACTGGCTGAGAATCTCTATGTATCTTATTGTCCTGATGTAGGTCTGAGAATTCTGTGCGCGTCTTGTGCAGCCGCTGCTGAGGAGCCATGCTGGTGTTGTTTTATCTATGTCATTTGTATGTCTGTTTGTTAAGTAATTATTTTGATCGAGTAATTTGTTAAATTAATTATCTATATTTTTGTTGCCACTTTATTTTGATAGGACACTTATTTTTTGGTCTCTAAATAAAGAGAATTGTACTTTTCTGAGTTGCGTGTCCTTTTATATTGCTAACCCCTCCCTAGATGAGCCTTAAAAAAATTGGGGTTTGTAACAATATAATAAATAATACTAATGATAATTATAACATAATACAAAAGCAAATTGTCATGAATAAACTGAAAAAAGCCCCCCGAGATGAAGGCATGAAGGCAGTGGTTTTTATAGATATAAAAAATAATAATTTTTGTAATATTTTAATCCTTTAATTCTTTTTCCATTGTAAAGATATTTGCGCATTGCTGTACATCCTGTGTGTATTAAGTAATGTTTAAGCAAGGTGCACAACTGACGCGCTCTGCGCTGCTCTCAGCTGGTCTATTGAGCAGTCTATTTTAGTTCCTCAAAATAGCAACATGCCAGCAATGTGCCTTAACACACTTCCTTTTTAGATCAGAACGCCTATGGGCGCACATATGAACACAAATAGATTTGCTATTTAAACAGCATGGCGCAAAACGTTAAATGACATTTGCGTCGAGCTGAAACTAGCAAATAACATTTGCGTCACTCCTTGCGCTTCATTGCACCAGGTGTATGATAGGGCCTTATGTCACACTTGTGATCTGATTTGTTGCTGAATAACCATTCAGAGAACTCTCTACAGATGATGCTGCTTTGACATGCTGAACCGGCCCAATGAGTTCTGAAGCTAACACCAACGAGAGTGGACGTGTGGAAGGCACTAAACCAACTAGCAGGACTAACGCTGACCATCGGCCCTTAGAGCCAATCACAGTCATGTATGATGAGCGCATGAACACAATGGCCAACCAGCAGTGTTCAAGAATCCAGCCAGCAGTGCTGAATAAGCAGTAAATGCTGCTATCGTCACATTATTTAACATTTCAGCACAGGCTCGTAAAAGTTGGTCCTTCTGGCAACACTACCAGCACCTCAACCCATCATGAATGCATAACTACTGTATGCCAGTGCGCGGTTTCATAGCTTGACTGAATAATGCAGAAGAGCAGCCAAAATAATAGCAGCCAAAATAAAAATAAGTAAATAAATTGCATACTGTATTTATAATGCAAATAAATGTGAAAACAAATTCAATAAGTAAGTAAGTAATAATAATATGTAAATGCTGAAATACGGAAATGCGGAAATAAATGCAAACAAATGACAAAAATACAAATATGCATAAAGAAATAAAAGTAGAAATATTTATTGATGTATTTTTAATATTATATTTTCTACTGACTACAACTGCGAACAAGCAGAAAGTAGAATTACACGTCCTAATTCTACATAACAATTGATCCTTCTGTGAGTTATTTCAATACAATTTCCAGTGCAATAAAACAAAAAAAGCCAAAGAAAAGCTTCACTCTACTTAAAATCAAAGTGTTTAAACCACTTGATTTAAACCTAAAGCTGTAGTATATAAACAGTTTTTCACACTCGCCACTCTGATGTTTTATATATATATATATATATATATATATATATATATATATATATATATATATATATATATATATATATATATATATATATATATATATATAACAATAAAGAACAGCATGACTGTGAAATTTCAAAAAGTTTAATTTGTTTAACTGTTAAACACATTAAAACCCCAAATCAAAAAAAAAAAAAAAAAAAAAAAATTGGGACAGTATAGAAAATGCAAAGAAAAAAGAAAGTAGTGATTTCTAGATTTACTTTTACTTCTATTGTAATGCAGGCATTAAACAATCAGTATTTATTGTGTTCCTCATAATTTTATTTTATATTTTTCAAATTGATCACAAATTCCAATTTCGGTTCTTGCAACACATTTAAAAAAGTTGTAACAGTAAAGCATTTACCAATTTGCAATGTTGTCATTTCCTTTTGCAACACTTAAAATATGTTTAGGAACTGAAGGCACCAAGTGATGAAGTGTTTCAGGTGTAAATTTGTTCCATTCTTCCTGCAAACAAGTCTTAAGGTGGGCAAAATGTGCAAAATATTCTCTATTGGAGACAGGTTGGGACTTCAGAATGTGGTTTTGCATTGTCTTGCTGAAATATGCATGGATGTCCCTGGAAAAGAAGGCAGCATACTGTGCTCCAGAATCTCTATGTACCTTTCAGCATTAATGGTGCCATCACAGAAGTGCAAGTTACCTTTGCCAAGGGCACTGACACAACCCCATACCATGACAGACCCTGACTTTTGGACTTGTTGCTGGTAACAGTCTGGATGATCCTTTTCTTCTTTGGTCGGGAGCACACTGCGTCCATTTCTCCCAAAAAATACCTGAAATAATGGTTAATCTGACCACAGTACACGTTTCTACTGTGTGATGGTCCATCTCAGATGCCTCCAAGCCCAGAGATGTTGACGGCACTACTGGACACTGTTAACATAGGGCTTTCTTTTGGCACAGTACAGTTTTCACTGGAATTTGTGGATGCAACCATGTATTGTGGTACTTGACATAGTTTTGCCAAAGTAGTCCAGAGCCCATGTGGTGATATCACTTATAAATGAATGATGATTCTTGATGCAGTGCTGCTGGTTGTTCAAATTAGGCTTGTGGTCTTTTCCTTGTCCTTTTGTGCTCTGTGTTACTTTATGCACTGTTGAAGGTGAAATATCCAAATGTCTTCCTATCTTTCTTAGAGGAACATTATTTTTAAACATTTCGGTTATTTTCTCACGGATTTGTTGGTGATTCGCGACCCATATTTGCTCCTAAAGGACTAGACCTTTCGAATGCTGCTTTTTTACCAAATCATAATGACAATCACCTGTTGACATCGCCTGTTTCAAATCACATCATTATTTAACCAATTTACCTCATTACTAGCATTAAATTGCTCCTGTCCTGACTTTTTTTGAATGTGTTGCAGGTCTGAATGACAGGAATGGAAGTATAAATACAAATGAAAAGAAGATGACTAGACTAGAACATGAATATTTTGTGTTCATATTGTCTGCAACCAAATACAATTCAAAGTAAATTAGGAAATAACTACTTTCTTTTTTTTTTTTTTTTTTTTTTTACTATTTGCATTTTTCATACTGTCCCAGCCATTTGGGGTTATAAGTAATATATGTGAGCTGAGTTCAATTAAATTTAAATTGATCACCTGTTTCATTGTTCAAAAGCAGTTTTAAAAAAGGTGATTTTTATTACATTACAATCAAAAGCAGAAAAAATAAAAATACAAAATGGAAAAATAAAAACAATTAGGAATTCACAAATAAATGTTTTCTCACCATAAACATTAACAGTGAAGACTTTTTTTAGGCTCCCTCTGTGGTGGTCGATTTGTACTTTATAAAGTCCAGAATGTTTGCTTCTCATGTTGTTGATGGTCAGAGATCCAGCCTGATTCAGCTTCAGTCTGCCTCTGAATAGCTCATTTAGTTCAGGATAAGAGATCTCATTCCCATCGATTTCAGCAATGGTGGAACCTTTGTCTCCAAACTTCCAATGTACCAAAATAATCCTCCGTATATCCTGATCAGGGTTTAAAGTGACAGAATCTCCCTCCATCACTGATATGGCCTTGACTTCACGAGCACCAAACACAGCTGCACAAATAGAAAAAAAAATAGGTACGATATAAAGTACAATAACAATGTATAAAATGTACAGTGACATAAAAATTGAACCCAACACAGAAAGTATATTAGTACCTCAAGTGTACATAGTTAAGTGTACAAAGTGTCAGTATAAAACTGTATATAAAAAAGGCGAAAAATCTAATTCTCCATTAAAACCTGAAATTGAGTTGCTTGAAAACTGAATCCAGAAAGATGACTTTTCAGCAGTTTATCTTATATAATTGAAGCTCTTCTATCTAAATACAATAGAAGGAATTTCATGACAAACATCCCTGATGATTACTCATCAAGATTTCACAATTATTCTTTACAATTCCCTTAGGTTATTTGCCTCTGTAATGTATTGTGTAACAAAACAAACACTTTTCAGAAGGACCAAAAAATAAATGAGTAAAGCAAAGATTCAAAATAGTGGTATTTAAATATGAATGAAAAACCTTCAAATTGGGCTGCACGATTATTCTAAAAAAGATCACAATCTCGATTCGACCCTACACACAATCTTAATCCAGCTTTTCTACGATTTAGCCAATTATATTTGCATGGTTAGGAGAGAAGCATAAAGGCGGTTGCACAAGTCTTCTCATTGTCTTGTATACGTTGCTCAGCAACATGGACACCTCCAAATTGTGTTAAAAGTGTCACATACGATATTTATAAGGTATAATTCACCAAAAATGTCTTCGCAGCCGCAAAATTACACGTGAGTTTACTACAGAGAGGACGCACACGTGCCCACCAATGATGTCCGCATTAGTAAACAGGACCTGCATATGCTGTGAATAACAAGAAATAACGTTGCAACTAACGTTCAGTTTGTCACAAACTGAGCTCAAAGTGATGTCAGCCATGACATGAACTGCACTCTGCAGTGAAAGTGAAACCAAAACTGTACACATCATTTAAATGATCATATCGCATTCTAAAGTTATAATTACGACAAGCATATGATGCATGTTTTATTTCAAGTGTTGTGCATGAAAATAAATATTTACTGGGTCAGTATAACTACTCCAGCCTATATAACATTGAATATAATGCAAGAGGAAATCTGATAATGGCAAATGTCTCATTTTACCAGTGGGAAAATGGTCTAATAATGTTGTCAATGACAAATGTCAAGCATATGTCTCTCAAACATAATGTTTCAACTTTAGAATTATGAATAATTGTAGTCTGATTACGTCACTTTACTGTGAATTAACAACCAGTATGTATCCAAGTCTATACATCATTTATCAATTTAACAGCTACACATAGGCCTAATATTATTATTGTTGTTGTTTTACCATATGTTTGAGAATAACAATAATACTACCACTCACATTAACCTTTATTTTACATCTACAGAATCGTGAGAAAATTGTGATCTTTATTTTAAGCCGAAAAAAATCTTGATTCTCAATTTAACCAGAATTATGCAGCCCTACCTTCAACCCTACAATATCAAAATTACATAATTTATAAATTGTCCCAACCACACAATATTTTTCCACAAATAATAGATAAATAAAATAATAAATAACATGAGAGCACTTTATCTTCATTGCTGGACAGTTATCTTCATATAGTGACAATCAGGGCTTGACATTAACACCCGCCGACCCGCCAAATGCGGGTAGATTTCAGCTTTGGCGGGTTAGACAGCCACCGCCACTAGCTACTTTGGCGGGTTGAAAATAATTTTTAAATTGTGGTTTTCTTAAAAGCAGGGTTCGACTATAAGTATGACCCAATATGCGTGCAAATGTGATCTTAGAATCGAGAAACAGCACGACTAACAATATAATTGCGTTCACGCGAGCAGAAGAAAGCAGATGATTATCGAATGAGAGGATGATCACTCGCGCTATCCATAGATATATACACTAGATATCGCATAGGGACCCTGAGCATGCATCAATAGCGCCGCCACATTTATACAGGGCTCCCAGGACAAAAGTGATTTAACCGCACTAGTCAAGACAGTGTTACGATGTGAAGATGCTGGACTTTAGCGCTGTCTACGGGTGTAGTAGCGAGCTAACAAAGAAAACAAAGCACAAAGGCAGAACATTTCATAGGTAAGATTTAGTTTTTTACGTTTTTGTATGTTATGAAGTTTTGTGCTGAACAGGTAACGTTATTGATGATAATACAGTCACTTACTCCATTCACCCTTAGGCAAAATAGCACCAACTCGCACTAAATACTCCGCTTATGCTAGTTTCGTTGAATAAAATCAGCAAACAATGTAATATGACAACGAGATGCTGCGGTGCCAAAAACTTGTATTATTGTCGACTAGGTGAACGAGTCGTTCATAACAGAAATTCATTCACAAATGAATCGCTCCCTCCGTCGGAATTAGAAGTGAAAGCAAGAGAGGGGGTGTGTTTTAGAACATGGATTAGATTAAATTTAACAGGGAGGGAGAATAATACATTTCCATACACACAAACACAAGCTTTTTGTCAGGAATAACTGTGTGATCACTTATCCATCACTGTAGAAAAGTGATGTAAAGTTATAAATTTGCATACTGACCTCCGGGAAAACTCCCGACCATAGATATATGTGTATGTGTATATCTCTGGCTTTGGATGGCCGCAGTCCTCCACTGCAGCTTGGTCCCACATTCATTTCAAAGGAGCGATACCCTGTACTAAAATGGCGGCTCTATTGACGCATTCCTTCCAATAGACAACAACAGGGCAGGCGACATCTAATGTATACATCTATGCGCGCTAACAGCTGATGTGATCCGCACGACTGTTTAAAGCGCGTGCAAGCTCCTGTTTCTTTACTTGAAGCAACCGTGCCTAGAACGCAACTGGGATCGGTGCTCTTTCAAATAGTCAGACAAAAAAGTTATGCTAATGCACCCACAGTCTTGATGCTTTCAAGAGCTCCAAATATGTCTTTTTGCAAGCAGCACCGGTTGCTTTCGCTTTGAACAGATTATTAATTGGCCTTAACCATGTGATCATCCTTCCATTATCACACAGTATGTTTTGCACCTGCTTTCTTTTGCTAATGGTTATTTTTGTTTATATGGTTTAATTATCATTTTTTAACAACAACATATGCTTTAATATGAGATTAACTCTCCATTTATGTGTAGTTAACTGGTGATCTGAGAGACCTTTAGCCAGGACAGATAACTGTGCATATTTTTGATACATGACAATAATTCTTTTTAAAAGTCAATTGTTTTTCTTTGTTTTTTTAAAGAATTTTTTTGTTGAATAAAAAGTATAGTATACAGCTATGTTTAGCTTGTTTGACACATTTAAATTTGTGGCCAAGAAATAATTATTGTTTGGTGGTCAGAGATAAATTTGGTAAATCCTTTAATTTGAGTTCTGAAAAGTCATGTGAAATAAAAACTAATTGCAGTATAACACTATGAAACCATGACCCATTTGATCATGCTCATTGAGCAAACTCATCCACGACACACAGAAGAGAAATGATATGTCAAGCAGATTTTTTTATAAATCGCAGTGTCACACCAAAATAACAACAAAACGTTACAGTTTTAAAGTGGTTCCTAAAACCATTCAAAGACAAAAACTTAATGTGCTGGTCATGACTTTGCAGGGGGCTACAGTCACATGATCTTGAATGGGATCTTGAAGTTTTCACTGGAATTGCCCAATTTAAAAATTGCATATAATAGGAATATTCACAAAAAAAGAATCTATTTAAAATTTAAATATATTTTCCGCCACAACAAAAATGGTATTAATAAAAAATGTTCATTTTTTTTTTCGGCTTAGTCTCTTTATTAATCAAGGGTCACCACAGTGGAATGAACTGCCAATTTATCCAGCATATGTTTACATAGTGGATACTCTTTCAGCAGCAACCCATCACTGGGAACATACAATCTTGCATGCACACCCACACATACACTACGGCCAATTTAGCTTATTCAGTTCACCTATAGAGCATTTCTTTGTACTGTAGGAGAAACCGGGGAAGAACATGCAAACTTCACACAGAAATGCCTCACTGACCCAGCCGGGGCTCGAACCAGCGACCTTGCTGTGAGGCGACAGTGCTATTCACTGTGCCACCGTGTTGCCCGTGATAAAAAATGTTAAACGATGTTAAGACAAAGCAGTTTCTATAATAAGAGGTATTTTAAAGGTATTCTATAATAAGAGTTATTTTATAAGAGGAGTTTAAAGGTATTTGCTCAGGGTTAACCATGGCATGCTTCTGAGGTTTTCACCCCAACGTCAGCAGCATGTCTTCCTGACAATTATTTAAAAAGTTTGGCGAAATTTGGATGAGAAACACAGGAGAAACCGATTTTGCAGCATAAAAGTATTATAGGGAAGTCAGAATTAGCCCCCCTGAATTATTAGCCCCCTTATTTTTTTCCCCAATTTCTGTTTAACGGAGAGCAGATTTTTTCATCAAATTTCTAAACATAGTTTTAATAACTCATTTCTAATAAATGATTTATTTTATCTTTGTCATGATGACAGTAAATAATATTTGACTAGATATTTTCAATACACTTCTGTACAGCTTAAAGTGACATTTAAAGGCTTAACTAGGTTAATTAGGCAGGATAGCGTAATTAGGCAAGTTATGGTATAATGATGGTTTGTTCTGTAGTAAAATTAGCTTAAAGGGGCTAATAATTTTGTCCTTAAAAAGGATTTTAAAAAATTAAAAACTGCTTTTATTCAAGTCGAAATAAAACAAGTAAGACTTTCTCCAGAAGAAAAAATATTATCAGACATACTGTGAAAATTTCCTTGCTCTGTTAAACATCATTTGAGCAAAAAATCAAAGGGGGGCTAATAATTCTGACTTCAAATATATGTACGTTAAATCTTGTGTAAATCTCGTTAACAGTTGTGATAACTGTCTTCTAGGCTAAAAAACACACAGTGACTGCTAGCCAGTTTTAAAAAAAACATGACACAGCGGGGTTAGTTGTAAAAGGGTGTTACAATTAAGCCAAACACTGTTGGACACCAATTAAACTAATAAAATCATTTTTTGAATTTTGAGTGTAATGTCGGGAACTTTTTAAATAAAAATGTTTTTTAATAGTAAATATTGTTTTAATAGAAAAAAAAAATATTTTATTGCTGATAATGCAAATAAACACATTGTATAATAATGGATAAATGCATAATAATGCAAATAGATTCAAATGTGTTTATTCAATAAACAAATTAATAAATAAACATACTGTGCTATGTAGAATAAAAAAGAAATGAGCCAATTACTGAGGAAATATAGCTGCTATTTAAAGTAAAGTGAATTTAAATTAATTGTGTGAAATCTGCCTTTATAAGCATGTGTTACAACTAACCCCCTGTCTGTTACAACTTGCCCCGCAGGTGGGGTAAATAGTCACAGTTTTTCTCCTGGTACTTTTGGCAATACTGCACAGAAACGGTAGGTCCGGTAATCACACAACCAATGCTCATTTGTAGAAGAGGCTTGTGTGTTATTCAGGCCTGTAATTGTCCCATTTTGACTGCTAAGCTATCATAAATTATGAAAATAACCCATCAAAGGCTTTAAGACCAAGTGGAATCTGACATAAGTGAAGTCATCTTTCACTGACCGATACTGCATTTTACAATAAACTTTTATTCTAAATCTTAAACCTTACTCTTGAAAGAAAAATATGACCAATAAAAAGGTGTGATGCACCAAAAGTGGCCCATATTAAAGTTAATTATAATAATAATTTGGCTATTGTTGTTTTCAATTAGTTTTCAAATGTACTTTTTATAAAAGAGGCCTGAAAAATCGCCAAGCTCTACATTATTATTATTATGTTTTATTTGTTCACTATTCAAATGGCCGAATTCTGGCTGAGGAAAGTTGAATGTGCTGCTGAGTTATTTGCCTAATAAATGACAATAGGATTAAGTTTTTATTTTAAAACTTTAACAGATTTTGTTTTCTAATGATATATGATGTATTAAATTTGTATTTAATCTAACAAGTTAATCCAGCTTAAAATAGTGCTTAAAATTTCACTAAATGCAGTTTTTAAACATTATAATTAAATAGAAAATGAAGCGAATAACTGCAAAAAAGGTAGGTAAAGGTAAAAAAGAGGTAAAAAGGAATCACCCCTTTGACCAGGCTGGCTACGAGCCTGTTATTGGTAAATATATATATATATATATATATATATATATATATATATATATATATATATATATATATATATATATATATATATATATATATATATATATGGTTTGTCTAACCCCATTACTTTGTTCATTATTTGGCCAAAACCAAAAAGTCCTACTTTGTGCCCCGCTCTCCCCTATAATTGATTATATTCATGATTCAACGTGTGACAGTAAAAATGCAAAGTCACGTCAACAACCCAACCCATATACAAATCCATATACAAATCCCAGCAACAAATGTGTTTAGTTAAAGGCAAAACAAGCAACCGTTGTTGTACTCATAGTTTGTTTATAAAACTGGTCTTTTGCCACATTGTGATCACTGTAAATCAAGTAAAAAACATTGTTTCCAATTGCAATACGAAACCGAAAGTAAACAAAAAAAATCGCACTTACTGCATATTAGTAAGATTGGAAAGAAATTGCAAGTCCTCTTCATAATGCTGAAGATTCCAGAAAAACAAATTCGATGGATACCGTACATTTTTAATGTTTGTTTCTGAACCACACCCACGCGACTGACAGCGACGAGTGAAAACAACTCCCAGAATAATAAACAACGCGACTGTTACTGACGAATTATATTCTACTAAAGAACAACATATACGATTCCAACCATGATTTAAGACAAGCAAGGCTTAATAGACTCTTAAGGACGATTATTTCATTCATTCTCCTTTCTTTATCTTCTTGTTCTTTGGGTTGATTGGCGAGTCACGTCCAACATTCATGTGTATATCGCCATCTCCCGTGCTGGAGTGTGAAGTGATTTCAGAGTCAGACAAGGCGTGCATTATCTACACCCTTTTCCTAACATCGCTGTTTTTAAGTGAATTTTAAAACAGCTTTAGTAATTTTTCCTGATCCTTAATTTGTATTAAATACATTCCTTACATCCCTTATTATATAGTTATTTTACTAGTTTAATCCAGCTCATTTCTAGAACAATTTAATAGCACATTTTGTACAGTTTACTTGGCATATCACATATAATCTTGTACTGTTTACCCATTTTGTTTAGCGTCGAGTTCAGTTTAGTGTATCCCATTTTCATCATCTTTACTAAGGACATAGCCACATACAGTTGAAGTCAAAATTATTAGCCCCCCTGTTTATTTTTACCCCAATTTCTGTTTAACGGAGAGAAGATTTTTAACACATTTCTAATCATAATGGTTTTAACTCATTTAACTGATTTATTTTATCTTTGCCGTGATGACAGTAAATAATATTTTATTAGATATTTATCAAGACACTTCTATACAGCTTAAAGTGACATTTAAAGGCTTAACTAGGTTAATCAGGTTAACTAGGCAGGTTAGGGTAATTAGGCAAGTTATTGTATAATGATGGTTTGTTCTGTAGACTGTCGAAAAAAATATATAGCTTAAAGGGGCTAATAATTTTGACCTTAAAATGTTTTTTAAAAAAATGAAAAACAGTTTTTATTCTGGCCGAAATAAAACAAATAAGACTTTCTCCAGAAGAAAAAATATTATCAGACATACTGTGAAAATTTCCTTGCTCTGTTAAACATAATTTGGGAAATTTTTAAAAAACAAAACAAAATCAAAAGGTGGCTAATAATTCTGACTTCAACAGTACCTTGTAAAATACTTTATATGCTATGTAAATGCCTTATTGTATTACAAGTGTTACAAGTGTTTTCCTTGCCACTTTTAATATCAGGGTTGTTTAACTTTTCCCTTGCTTTATTAATCACTTAATGAGACTACTAGATAAGTAGATTTTAATTTAAAAGCTTCTTTTGCCATTTTGACAGCCTTTTCATTACTTGGTTGGTACAGTATATCATGTGGTAGTGCCCACACAAAATGTACTATTATTTATGCACTATTATTCATGCTCATTATTGTCTTAGTCTATATAAAATATTAATTATTTCTGTATCCTACATATGACAAATTGATTGCAGTAAACATGATCATAAATATGATGAACTGATTGCAAGGTTTGAAGACTAGTAGTCATTAGTAGCCATTTTTATGTAATTATTTATGCACATATGCTAGTATGTGTGCATATATGTAGCCTATGTTTATATCTTTTCATAATTTTAAGAGATTTTTAAAATTATTTTATTTATAACATTTTTTTTTGTTTAAAATTTTATTTAGAAATATTACAGTTGTTACCTCTAAAAATATTACTCTTATATTTATTGGTAAACTCCAAGCTTCCAGTTGTCAGCCTGTGAGACATTAAACAACTTCCCTGCGCAAAGGATCATGGGGGCCTAAAGTGTCCATCATTTGTCCCTTTTAAAATCCTTCATTTCACAGCGCCTTTCAAAGTGGGCAGATTTGAGCACTTTGCTTTGGAATGACACTTCAATATGGTTTGTTTTCAATCCAAAGTGCCTTACGAAGGGGGATATATCTCTTTTAAAATGCATCAAATTTATATGGCTTCTCTCGCGTGAGATCATGGGATAGCGTAGCGTCCATCAGATGCCCACTTCAGAATCTCGCCGGAAATAGTAAGTCATGCAGGTACTTTGGGCAAAGTCTAGATTGAATACGCAGCCGTTCTGAAGTGCGATATGCACATTAATATAGCAGCATTGTTTATGACACTGTATAACAATAATTAATATTTTAACAGTACTGTGACGATTGGGTTTAGGCGTTAAAAAATATTGAGTAATTTAATATATAACATAAATAATACTCGGTACAACTACTGTTTTTACAGTGCTGTGACGGTCGGGTTTAGGGTTAGGGTGGGGGTAGATGTTAATAAAATACAATAAATGGGAAATTTAATAAATAATATAAATAATTCTCGTTAACTTCAGGCCGCAGCCAATCTAGCAACAACCAGTACCTGGTACTTTGGACATACTACTTGTAAGAAAGTAGCCTATGTGACTTTGGATACAGCATATGTGATACCTTTATCCTTCATTCTATATTCCCAATGGTGCATTACTGCCCCCTACTGGACTGGAGCAAGGCCTGATATAATTTCCAGAAGATTTAATTCTTCTACCGACTGAACTTGTTGTTTTTGGACTGCTGCACAAAGAAATTCCACACATTCCACATATTCTGGTAATACATTGTCAGAAACATCTTTACCATAGTGCAAATTATACAGTGAAATAAATATAGATCGGTCTGGTTTTCTCCTTTTCATTGCTGTTTGGCATTATTGGTATGTCTTATTTAGCCTTTTAGACATTTCTTTCTCTGTTTTTTCCCTCTAAAGTCAGCAATAAATTGCATGATTATCAATATTTACAATGTTACACAAATGTTTAAAATGTTTTACCCACATATTCCTCACAATGTTTCTTTAATTTGTGTTATCTAATTATCTAATAGCATCTAATGCAACACATTGAGTGACTTACATTTACATTTACATTTAGTCATTTAGCAGACGCTTTTATCCAAAGCGACTTACAAATGAGGACAAGGAAGCAATTTACACAACTATAAGAGCAGCAGTGAACAAGTGCTATAGACAAGTTTCAGGCGTGTAAAGTCTAAGAAGCAAAGCATTAAATTTTTTTTTTTTGAGAGAGAGAGAGAGAGAGTACAGTTAGTGGTATAGCCAGAGAGGCAGTTACAGATTAGGAAGGAAAGTGGAGACTATATAGTTGAGTTTTTAGTCGTTTCTTGAAGACAGCAAGTGACTCTGCTGTTCTGATGCAGTTAGGGAGTTCATTCCACCAACTGGGCAGATTGAATGCGAGAGTTCGGGAAAGTGATTTCTTCCCTCTTAGGGATGGAACCACGAGGCGATGTTCATTCACAGAACGCAAGTTTCTGGAGGGCACATAAATCTGCAGAAGAGAGAGCAGATAAGAAGGAGCAAAGCCAGAGGTCGCTTTGTAAGCAAACATCAGAGCTTTGAATTTGATGCGAGCAGCAACTGGCAGCCAGTGCAAACGGGTGAGTAGCGGAGTGACATGTGCTCTTTTGGGTTCATCAAAGACCACTCATGCTGCTGCGTTCTGAAGCAGCTGAAGAGGTTTGATAGAATTAGCTGGAAGCCCGGCTAGTAGAGAGTTGCAATAATCCAGTTTGGAGAGAACAAGAGCTTGGACAATGAGTTGAGCTGCTTTAGTGATTTGATAAAACAGTTAATGTTGCATGTATAGATTTACAAAAACAAAGATTTCTGACTGAATAAATACACAATATATATATATATATATATATATATATATATATATATATATATATCTGTAAATTATTTAATGCAATAATTTAACACATTGTGGTATAAAATAATGCCATTTAAAACTTTTCTTCTAAAATTTGTATTTTTCTCTAACTTCTGTGTGTGGACTCAGTAATTTTACTTTTGTAGTGACAAATAAGCTGTTTTGTCTTATTTCGCTAAAGTGAAATAACTCAACATAAATTTTTGCATCTGAACTCTTCATATATATATATATATGTTTCATCTGAGTCAGAATGAACCCTGACCATTCTTAAATTCAAATTTTTATATTGTTTTCGAATGTTGCCTTTAGACTTGTCTTTAGATGTTTATAAAGTTGTTACTTGGCTGTTGACCCAGCTGTTTTCTCTATCTCTCTATGTTAATGCAGTTTCAACACCATTGATAAATTGGTTCTCTGCGCACCACACCAATCCACATTCTAAAACTGTTACCATTTGGTCAAGTTGTAGTCACTTCAAACAATGCAGAGACGACAAACTGTTGACTTGAAAAATATCTAGTCAAATATTATTTACTGTCATGACAAAAATAAAATAAATCAGTTATTAGAAATGAGTTATTAAAACTATTATGTTTAGAAATGTGCTGAAAAAAATCTTCTCTTCGTTAAACAGAAATTGGGGAAAAAATAAAGAGGGGGGCTAATAATTCAGGGGGGCTAATAATTCTGACTTCAACTGTATATATAATAATGGCTCCTGCTGGCAATCTACATTTAGTGTTCAAAGCCACCTGACCCTTTAAGAACCAATGAGCTATAAGCTGTCATCAGCATGTGGTTTACAGCATTTTGTGTGTGTGTGTGTGTGTGTGTGTGTGCTTTTTCACATCTGCAGGAAAGTTTCACTTAACCAATATTACAAACCAGCAGCACTGTTTTCAGCTTCTCTATAAAAATAAGAACTGCTTTTTAAATACCTTCAGCAAAAAAAAAAAAAATGGCAATAAATATATTTGCGATGTTACTATTATACTGTTCATTTCCATGGAGACTGAACGGTGAGTATTACTGTTATAATATTTTTCCTGTTCATCTTTTTTATCCATTTATCTCTTCTAATGAAATTAAATGATTTGATTTACTACACAGTATAGACTTTCAGTTTGACATTTGTAGGGAAGTTTGTTGCAAATTGTGTCAAGCCTTCTAATTCTGAGCACTGTATCTGTCTGTGTGTGTTGATCAGGTGTGTGTGGTGTTGAAGGGAAGTCAGTGTCGGTCACTGAAGGAGATTCAGTGACTCTAAAATTGGCTCTTGCTGAAATCCAGAGCGACGATCTGATAATGTGGAGATTTGGACCTGAGGACTTTCTCTTAGCTAAAATCAGCAGAAAGAGGGAGACTTTTAATGGTCCTGATGGAAGATTCAGAGACAGACTGAAGCTGGACAATCAGACTGCATCTCTGACCATCACAAACAGCAGAATCTCAGACTCTGGACTTTATACAGTGAGCAGCCGCACTAAAGGAGATACGCCACTTCGCACATTCAACCTTACTGTCTATGGTAAGCAGAGAAGTACCTAAGCAGCTTTGATTTGGTTTGACAATAATCACTATTGTTGTTATTGAGAATATTGTACAATTAAGTAATGACACACAGGTTAATTTGTTTATTTGATGCATATCATTTAACATTATAATTACAGTTTATTAAACAACCTTAACAATATAAAGTTATAAATGTTATATTTTTATATTTCACTCAACTAACAAATAACATAGCCGTCTTACTAAATTAAATTTATTTTCTTTGGTATTTTCCAGCTCGTCTGCCTGTTCCTGCTATCAGTAATTTTTCCTCCTCATCTTCATCAGTGGAGTATTGTTCAGTGATGTGTTCAGTGGTGAATGTGAGCGCTGTGAGTCTCTCCTGGTACAAAGGAAACAGTGTATTGTCCAGCATCAGTGCGTCTGATCTCAGCATCAGTCTCTCTCTTCCTCTGAAGATTGACTGTCTGGATGATTCCTACAGCTGCGTGATCAACAATATCATCAGCAACCAGATTACACAACTTAACAACACTGATCTCTGTCAGCCATGTTCAGGTACGTCTCTCTCTCTCTTCCTCTCTCTCTCTCTCTCTCTCTCTATGTCTGTGTCTGTATATAAACAATAAATACGTTATATAACTAATTTCTTCCTTTAAAAGTCTGTAACTGCTGTTGTGGTGCCACTGAAGCTGGGATTCGATTGGCTCTCTCTGCTGTGGTGGGTGTGGCTACTGTTGCTGTGCTTGTTAATGACATCAGATCCAGAAGATTCCAACAAAGAAGAGAGAGAATTGATTAATGTGTTAGTTCACCCAAAGATGAAAATTGTTATTAATTACTAAATAATTAATGATCAGAGCACAAATTAAAAAATATATATATATGAAAAGTCTGCAATGCTTTACTCTGCATTTACTTGTTCCAAACCTGTTTGAGTTTTTTGTTCGGTTGAACACAAGAATTTGTTTTGAAGAAAGCCGGAAACCTGTAACCATTGTTGTATAAAATGTATATCTTTAATTGGAAATTTTTATATCTCTGTTTTCTTGATGCATTTTGTAAAATGTTTTCCTTTGAGCTGCAGCTCTCCAGCCAGACAGCCAGACAGGAAGTATATTTCTGCAAGTTGAGTTTCTGTTCTTGCTTAAAGATGTTCCTTTTTCGTATCTTAAGCTATCAAACTAAGACACCTTTTTAGGAATTATTTACTCTTGACTTATAGCCTTTGTTTTTTTTTTTACATTTAGACAGAGCTCACAGTGTCTAAATAAGCTGTACTTTGAATAAAGGATTGGACAACTCTGAGTGAACTTCTCTTAATTGTTCTGAGGACTGAACTTAAAACTCAGAATAATTTACACAACACCATTGACGTCTTTAATATTTGTTTTTCCTACAATGGATGTCAATGGTTAAAGTTTTTCAACTTTTTCCCCCAAATAACTTCTTTTAAGTGTAACGCATAAAAAAAATTCACAAAGGTTTAGAATACTTGAAGGAGAGTAAAATATTGAGTTCATTTTACTATGCCTTTAAAAACGAAGGTGGAGATGTTCTTTAAAATCTATCACATAAAATAAGTTAAAAGCAAAGCATCTGTGCCATTGTCTGTTACCCGCAACATGAAATAGTAGTACCTTCAGAAACTTGTTGAGAGAGCAAAGGTCAAGTAAGATCTTACCCCACCATCTTTTAGAATAATGAATTATATTAAATTGAACCCTCCATGCCATTCTGATCACTTTACTGGTTCGATGGCATCTTTCTGTAGCAGTTGTGTTAGTTCTGAAACTGTGGTCATTTTGACCCTCTTGAAAGTGATCAAGCCGCTGTAGGAGAAAAAAAAAATTGTAAGGACTGACACAAAACGTCCCATATATACTTACCTCATTTAACATTTTTACTGCTGCAATTTTGGAGAAATCTGCCATTAATGCATGCTAAAGTGCTATAACGACCCCATTTTTAATAAGAAAGGTCACGTCTGACAGAGGTAGTCCCATCTATTACTGCACAATTAAAACAAATGTGCAAGTAAAATGCCATAAAGACCTCATTTATAATAAGTATAAACAATGGTCAGATCTGGTACAGGACATCACATACTAAATGCATACCTATAGGAAACCTGATTACTGCAGCATATCAGCGTATTGTGCCATTTAAGTGCTATAAAGACCCCATTTCTAATGCATAAAAAAATTGTCAGGTTTGATACAGGACATCCCATATCACATGCATACCACATTTGACATCATCTTCCTGCAGCATTTTTGGAGACATGTGAAATCAAAATGATGTAAAGGTCCCATTTTTAATAACATGGTAATTCGGATGCTAATCATTCCATACTAAATGTGTCATTAACACACTTTAAGTGCTATAAAGATATAATATATAATTGTTTAATAAGTAGGGGGGGGGGGGGGGAGCACTGATTTGTTTTAAAAACAGGACGTCCCATACTATATACAAACTTCATATGACACTTTTCTACTGCAGCATTTTGAAGAAATGTGTCATTAACACATTTTAAAGTGCTATACAGTGTCACAGTCTGTAAGGGGAAAAAGGGAGCGAGGACTCAAGTGCAGAAATAATATTCATTTTATTAAACTAAAACAAAAATAAACAGTAAAATAAACTACCCCGAGGGGGAAAACACCAATGAAATCAATAAACAAACAAGACTGGGCAGGCTGGCAGGGATCAGGGCTGGACCGCAGAGGACTGGAAAATATCGATGACGAACTGGCACAGGACAGCAGACATGAGGAGAATATAAGCAGAAATAATTAACACACAGGTGAACAGACAGGTGTTAAACATGTGAATCTAATAAACTAATAATGGGTTAACAAGGAGGGTGGGACTAGACGATAGATGGGAGAGCACATGACAAAAAGACAACACAAGCCATGTGCTCACATAAAACAAGACTAGTAGAACACCCAGCCAATGAGAGAACTCATTAACCGCGTGTTCTTATGACAAGACAAAACACAACAGAAGCACACAACAAAAGCACGCGACCACAATGTAAACACAGAGCCACGTGCTTTGACAACAGACGCAAGACAAGAGCACACTATAAGTGAAACACATGTGCTCCCACACAAATGCAACGCTCATGTTTCATCTCAGCGCCAACCAAAACCGAAACCAACTGGACGGAGACGCTGAGAATGAAACAGCGCACCCAGACAATTACAAAACAAGTGCTCGACCCAAGAAAACTCGAGCAGAGCACTACAGGACAAGACAAGACATAGCTAGTGTCCAGACTCTGCCACCAAAACAAGAATTTACAAGACCAGAGTGGCAGAACCCTGACAATACAGACCTTATTTCTAATACTTCACATATGAAAAAAAAATCCTACTTATTAGAAATGGGGTCTTTTCTTTTCTTATTAGAATTAAAGCCTGCGTAGCCCTCCAAAATAAAATACTGTCCCATTTCTCCAAAGTGCAGCAGTAATAAAGTTTCATATGAGGTATACATAGGCTATAGAATGCTGTACAGGAAATAATTCTTCTTTTTTTTCTCTGAAAAGCCTCATTAAAAAAAATCTTTCATATGATGTATGTTAGATGTCCTGTATCACTTCTATTTGTACATATTAGAAATGGGGTCTTTAAAGCACTTTTATATATGTTATATGGCGCATTCCTATTAAAATGCAGATGTAAATAAGGTTTCATATGAGACACGAATATAATGTAGGACCAATAAAACGCATTCGAGTATTTATAGAGAGTATATTATGTCTGATTGACTTCCTATAATTTCACAAATAAACGATTTAAAAGATAACCTTATAGAATGAAAGCACACAGAAACGTTACTTATTTTTACATACTGTCAAAAAAGCTAATAAAACATTTAATAAAGCATAAATTGCAGAAAAATGGGGGCGTTATACCGCTCTATCTATACTGAGCAAAACGAATGCTCGGAAACAGCACCGTCTGTGTTGATCCTGGAAATTACCATAATGACCGTAATGCGCGCGCATAATAAAAGTAAACCGTGGCTGGCTTGACCGCAGTGCTCTGTGTGGCTGCTGACATTACCGTAATCCTACTAATACGCGCGCACCAAAAATATAAATCGCGGCTGGCTTGACTGTGTTTTTCGAACCGCGGCTGGCTTGACCGCAGTCTTCTAATTTCAGAGACAAGAAGGACTCTCTTCTTCATACTGTCGTTGTCCTTTGAGTTTTTCTTTAGTAAAGTGTCTAAACAAACGTTTGGCATGTTTATATTCGTCTGTTTGTGGAGTCTGACTGGTAAGTAACTAATTTCTTTGGCTCAGATTAGTATACCCTCATTTCTGTATATAGCCTACACAAAAAAACATGTGATAGCTGTTATTCCCATAAATTGTTCCATGATTATCAGATTAATGTAGGCCTTCTGATATTATTTTTTTTCTCTTGCAAAATTTCAAAAAGGTTTGGTTGGATTGAAACTCAAAAAAAAGTTAACAAACAACAACAACAACAAAAAAATATATTGTGTGTGTTGATCAGGTGTGTGTGGTGTTGAAGTGAAGTCAGTGTCAGTCACAGAAGGAGATTCAGTCACTCTAGAATCTGAAATCCAGAGCGACGATCTGATAATGTGGAGATTTGGACCTAAAGAGTTTCTCTTAGCTAAAATCAGCAGGAAGAGGGAGACTTTTAACGGTCCTGATGGGAGATTCAGAGACAGACTGAAGCTGGACAATCAGACTGCATCTCTGACCATCACACACAGCAGAATCTCAGACTCTGGACTTTATAAAGTGTACAGCCGCACTAAAGGAGATACGCCACTCCACACATTCAGCCTTACTGTCTATGGTGAGTAAACTTGTTTGAACAAACAGTGTTTATTCTACTTTAAATTTTAGCTATACATCTTAAGACAATAAAATAAGTTCAATAAATTAAATAAGTTAAACCTGGAATAACATTGATGTCTCGCTTCTTTTGCCGAGTTTAAATGACTTACTATTGTCAGACTTCCTGCATATGGCATTAAATTCAAATATAATTATAAAAAAATCTCATGTTTCATCACAAGCTTTTCGGTTAGTGTTGCCTCCATGCTAAACAAGAGCATTATTCTTCCTGTTTCAAATTGCTTTAATTCAGTTTTGGATTGTTTCAGAGTATTTTTTTTTTATCTAATTAAACATCTTTGGTCAGCTTTTTATCCCCGTTTATGTTTATTTTTCGATGTTTTCCAGCTTATCTGCCTGCTCCTGTTATCATCAGAAACTGTTCATCATCATCATTATCATCAGATTGTTCAGTGTTGTGTTCAGTGGTGAATGTGAGTGCTGTGAGTCTCTCCTGGTACAAAGGAAACAGTTTATTGTCCAGCATCAGTGTGTCTGATCTCAGCATCAGTCTCTCTCTACCTCTAGAGGTGGAATATCAGGATAAAAACACCTACAGCTGTATGATCAACAACGCCATCAGCAACCAGACCACACATTTGGACATCAACACACTCTGCCACACACGTTCAGGTACAGAACTACTGATATGTGCTGTTTATTTAATAAAACTGACCCTTTAGAGTTATTAAGGGCTGACAATTTCTTTAACTTTAATGCTGAATTTTGTCCATTATAGATCAGGGTCATTCTTTATTGTACACAGTGCTGCCCTCTGCTGGTGTATCTGTGTTGATTGTTTCTCTAGTCTCCAGGATCTACAGGAAGAAAAGAAAAACAGATCAAGGAGGCAAGTGTTAAGGCTAAATTACACTTCTGCATCGAGTGATTGCCATAACCCACAGCGCTTGCCTTGAGAGTAGCTGCGCATTTATGCTTCTGCATTCTGTTTGTGTTGCTCTGCAGTAACACTTCCGAAACACTAGTTGGCAGTGGGGTTTTATGTTCCTCTGTGTCGAGTTTCTTCATGGGTGTTTTGTTAACATACCTGTAATCCTAATAAGCAGGGCCAGAGCAAGCTCAACTGGTGCTCTAGGCAAATGACAAGAATGCCACCGTCAAAACGAAAGTTATGCCGCCTTCAATTCGAAAAAAAAGGGGGGGGGGGTTGCGGGCGGAGCTGGGTGTTGAGATGACATGGGGTTTTTCGTGGATGAAAGCAAAGAGGGCACGCACCACGCGGCCCTGACTCTGCCGCCCTAGGCAGCCGCCTAGGTCGCCTCTATGGACACGCCAGCCTTACAAATAAGCCTTACTGTACAAGTAGCTCAAACTCGCTCACTGTGATTCTGTGCTCACACCAGACGCAGCAAGCGCAGATAAATCACGCTATTTGTGCTAATAGACACGTGAATATTTTGAGTTTACTCGCTTCATTCACAGTTCAAGTTCACTTCACAATAGACGTGGATTTGACAGATGGGCAGGGCTTCTGTCTGCCTGGTGACTCGAGCTTTGTTGCTAAATGGCTAACATGGATTTTATTGAGAGAATAGCTGCGTTTATGTGCTTTATGAAGGCTGAAAAAACGCGTTGATTCGTTTGGAGCCGTGTCTGAGTTCACTAGATCGTTTCAGAGGTGCACCCAGCTCTGAGAGCTCATACACTCCTCCAGAAACTTAACCAGGATGATGGAAGCTTTCAGCGGTGCTTCTGACTGAGCCAATTGATAAACTGTTGTCGGTGTCGGCAGAAGGATTTTTCCCTGGGACACCAACAACAGGCACTACGTCATAATCACGCCCCCACAAGACCAAGATCCTGATTGGTTAACGTGATGCGAATGTCCGCTGAACTTCAGATTTTCTAACTCGAGCGATTCGCGCAAAACACGCGTTAAAGTCGTCCATCGTGCAAAACGCTCAACTTGCGCTGCTTCATTCGTGTGATTCGCATCATTCGCGCCGCCTCATTCACGCGTATCACGTCGCAGGATGTCCATTCGCGTCTTCACATTGAGTTAACATGTAAATCACTCCTGTTTGACACTTCTTCTGTGTCTGGTGTGAACGCAGCAGAAGGTGGGAATCAGCGGATGTGCAACAACTATAATCATAAGGTAAACACAAAACAAATGTCTCCATCTCGAGCTTCTCCATGGAAATCGACACTTGTTAAACACTCCCTTCATCAGGCTTGCTTTACTGCTGCGACTCTTGTGACGGTAAATGTGACAACACTACCGATCACAGAACCAACCAATCACAGAGCTTGTGTTATGCGTCGTGGCAACACGTAGTTACATTTTTGAGAGGTGCACGTCAGGATCGGCATCAGCCACGGTGAAGGATATATGACTACGAAGGCTGTACCTTACCATCCACCAGCACTCAATGCAGAAATATAAATCATTCTTTACCTAGTGACACATCTGTGAAAATATTTGTAATTGACAGAATAATGTGTGAAAGTGTGAAGAACATGCAACAATAATACCCAAATAATATTTAATTAATGTTCTTTTCTTTACAATGTTTTTCATTGCAGTTGAAGCAGTTCAAAGTAATGAAGAAATAACATATGCGGATATGACATTCTACAAAAGAGAAGAAAAGAATACGGTATGAGCATTTATTTTATGTATGGCAGTTATTATTTCAGCATTGAGCCAAGAGTTGTATGTCGAAGGGGCTGATCACAGGGAATGTGCTAGTCATTTCTAGATATGCAAAGCGCACCACATTGCCTTTATGTTTCATTTTTTTAAAAAGAGCAGTGTGGTGCACCTTTTTGTTGCTAGGCAACCGCTGTATCAACAGTTATGGTGCTGGAACGCTTGACATCACGTGCTTTTTCCACTCAGAGTTGACTTGTTAAACTTTTTTTTACACATAATGCTTACTCCAAAACACAAGCAGTTCAAATGTGAGGCCAGCAGGGTGCATAAACAGCATGCAAACATGCTCACTGCCATTAGAAAATCATGAAAAAATTGTACATTTCAACTCAAAAACAGCACATTGTTGGGATTGGGGCCTAAGGGTTCAATCCACTTAACATGACTTTCGTGCAAAAAAACAAAAATAAAACTTTAGAATGATTTGAAAAAAGGACAAAATAAAGCACGAGGGTATCCGGACAAAGTGACTGTGCAACTGTAAAGAGAAATTTGAATTAATTGCCCCACTTTTGAGTTCTTCTGATTGGTCCACTGATTTGGAACTGACAGTGATGAGTAGCACTGCATTTAAAAACAAACAAACAAACAAAAAAAGGTGTGTGGACTTCAAAAGACATGAGACATGAGTGTAACAGTCACACACATCCATCAAGTGTGTGTTTACATTGAAAAACAGAAAAGTAACACACTGGAAAAGAAAAAGTGCTGATATGTGTGTATCTGTTAGTGTGTGTAACAGAAAACAACAGCACCACAATTGATGTTTTAATTCATAGTCTTATAAATAGCCAGTAATGCTTTCGATAATTATTTCTGTGGTGTGAATAAACGTTTGTGTTTCTTTCAGAGCATTTTGGAGGAGGAGGAGGGCGTGGTGTATGCTGGAGTCACTATGAGACACTGATCAAAGGCATTCTTCAAGAACTTTCTAGAGTAAAATAGTAAAGTAGTCGGTGTTGAGCAGTAGCGTCGCTACAAGTAGTGACGCTACTAGCTTAACTGCATTTCAGTAGCGTGACGGTAGCGTCGCTACTTTCTAAAACAAATAGCTTTTCAGTAGCGAAGCTATTTTATTAGTCAAGTAGCGCAGTAGCGTCCACACAAGCTACATTTACTGATCGCGGATCAATAAGTGACGGCACCGACATTCACGGAGCTGTGTGTCTAGCCGATGAAAGTAAATCCATCTGATGGCGAGAATGAGTTATTCTTCTTTTTCCTGTTTTACGGTGTTCGACAACAATGTTTTTGGTGTGTTACTGCCACCTCTGGTTGGCGATGTCGCAACCGAAACTTGCTTGAAGGAAAAATGACTGAGGGAGAGGAGTTATTTCTGAAGCAGGATTCCTCGTGACCACACCTCGAGAAGTACATGTTAAGATGCAATAACTTAACTTCTGATGCTTAAAAATACTATATATATATATAACAATATAATGCTTATTCCAAAATATTTCCCTTTACTATAAATAAATTATTATAGTATTTTAAATGTGTAACACCTGCTTTTATTGGATTTTTATTTTTAGCTGTTATATACTATAATGTGTTTCTGTTTAGTACAGCATATTATTTGCAATAAATAACTGAACTATTATGCCTCATATGTTTCATTGACCACAAAGATATGACTGACTTGAATTTAAGTTGCTTAGATTTAAAAATGAAAATTGCAAAAAGCTTAGATGTAGCTAAGCTACTTTTCCCTTGTAGCTTTTAGCTTAGCTTGCTACATTTCCCAGGGGGTAGCTTTTAGTTAAGCTACATTTTAAGTAGAGTAGCTAGCTTAGCTCACAACATCTTTCAAGTAGCTTGTCCAACGCTGAGAGTAGTATACTGTGTTATGGTGCATATCACACACAGACCTGAATACTGAGACCTTGAATACTGAGAATCTCATCAAGTACTTCTAAAAAAAAAAAAAGTAATCGAGTGCATACAGGAATTGTATTGTAAATAACTAAAAAAAAAACATTTATATCATAATTGTGCTAAAACCAATCAATCTACTGTTTATAGTTCAAACAAAATAAGGGGCATTTTTTCCATTGTGTTTTTCTATTTTAAGGTAAAGCCTGAAGAAGCTCTAAGGAGGTAAAGGTGCAAAAGAAATGTTCTGCATGCAAACGGATGTGAGAGAGATAAAGCGTACAAGAACCTGACCTGTGAAGTGGAAAGTTTGCTTTTAATACCTGTATGCAACTGTGCTAAACAAGTAGTAGGTAAATGTCAGCTCTGCTTTTGGAAAATAATGACACTTGAACATCATTAATTTATATATACAGTTGAAGTCAGAAATATTCGCCCCCCTTTGAATTTTTTTTTCTTTTTTTAATATTTCCCAAATGATGTTAAACAGAGCAAGGAAATTTTCATAGTATGTCTGATAATATTTTTTCTTCTGGAGAAAGTCTTATTTGTTTTATTTCGACTTGAATGAAAGCAGTTTTTAATTTTTTAAAAACCTTTTAGGGACAAAATTATTAGCCCCTTAAACCATTTTAAGGACAAATTTTTTTTTCAGATAGTCTACAGAACAAACCATCGTAATACAATATCTTGCCTAATTACCCTGAACTGCATAGTTGCCCTAATTAACCTAGTTAAGCATTTAAATGTCACTTTAAGCTGTATAGAAGTGTCAAAAATAAAATAAATCAGTTATTAGAGATGAATTATTAAAACTATTGTGTTTGGAAATGTGTTGAAGAAATCTTCTCTCCGTTAAACAGAAATTGGGGGGAAAAACAGGGAATCTAATAATTCAGGGAGGCTAATAATTACAATTGTGTGTGTATATATTTATTTATGTGTTTATAATTCAGGGAGGCTAATAATAACAATTGTGTGTGTGTGTGTGTGTGTGTGTGTATATATATATATATATATATATATATATATATATATATATATATATATATATACATACATACATAGTGTATAAATAAGAAATGTATAAATAAGAAATCTACAAGGTAATGTACAAAAAAAATCTAATATAAATAAATACATGTACAAAGAAAATGCAAAAGCTCCAAAAAATAGTTTCACATAGGCTAATGTCCTCACATTTATTTGTCTTTATTTATTTCTATATTTATTTGTTTGATTTTATTTGCTTATTTTACTCTTATTTGTTTTCAAATGTATATATTTATACATTTCTTAGGGTAACGTAAGAGTAGCAATCAAATCATTCATTGAGTCGTGGAGGGTATGATTTGAGAACAAAAAGACACCTTGTGGTGCCCAAATGAAACGCAAAAAAATGTATCTTACATGAGGAATGATTTAAGGGGGCATTCAATATTGCAGTAAAACCGTGGAAAATGTGAGGCTTGTCATCTTCATCTCTTTCACCAATTTCAACTCACTCCCATGACGTCTGTCGCACTATCTAAGAAATCACTATGTACAAACCATTGCTGTAGCTCTGATGAAATAATTCATTCTGTTTACTATTGTTATATAAAACCTCTACAAAACCTCTACAGTTTTTTGTACTTTGTGTACAATGGCAATAAAGCATTCTAATTTTGTATATATCTTTCTTGAATGTCGTGTTATTTCCATTCATTTATTCATTAATTACTTTTTTCCGCTTAGTCCCTTTATTAATCTGGGGTCAACACAGCGGAATGAACCGCCAATTTATCTAGCATATGTTTTACGCAGCGATTGCCCTTCCAACTGCAAACCATCACTAGGAAACACTCACACACACTCATTCACAGTCATACACTACGGACAATTTAGCTTACCCAATTCACCTGTACCGCATGTCTTTGGACTGTGGGGGAAACTGGAGCACCCAGAGGAAACCCACGCAAACGCAGGGAGACCATGCAAACTCCACACAGAAACGCCAACTGACCCAGCCGAGGCTTAAACCAGCAACCTTCTTGCTGTGAGGTGACAGCACTGCCTACTGGTAAAGTTGGGCTAAATAAATTCTGACTTTAACTGTATGTGTGTTTAATTTTAGTAGCGAGTTTACATCTACATCAGCACTAAAATTGATATTTGTGCAAACTTTATTTCTGAAATTGTGTATTTGAACAATCTCCTGATGGGGTTAAATTGCCACACAAATCCACAATTTAGCTCCATTGTATTATAGAACAGAATGTTATTGTCTTTGTTTTGAGCCAGGCGGTACAATGGCTCAGTGATCTGTAGTGTCTCTAAAGTCTTACCATCAGACTTTATTACAGTATCTAAAGTCTTTAAAGTCAGTATTTAAAGAAATTAAAAATGTCTTCACCGAACTCTGATTAAATGTTTTTAATGTTTTAACATTATGGAAAAAACTAAAATCCTCAGTGATTCCAGAAATAAAAGTGAAATGGTCTCCTCGCAATATTAACCTACTTTTAAAAATGTATATCTATACATAATACTTCTTAAAAATAATATATGCATTTTGACTTACGGTGTGCATTCATATGAGGCGCTATGAGGCGCCGTGTAGGATTTAAATCAAACTTTGCTTATCAACACACACATAAACACATGCATATACACCTATAAATTACTCGCATATACACCTATACTTTTAGATGTTCAAAACAACATATATGAAACTTGTGTATATACATATAAACTTGACACACGCATACACTCACACACACACACACATACATATAAACTCCATCTATGCAAACACTACGACACACGCGCACATACATATATACTCCATCCATGCAAACACACCCACATTAACACACGCACATACATATATATATATATTCCATCCATGCATACACACCCACACTAACACACGCACATACATATAAACTCCATCTATGCAAACACACCCCCACACACGCGCACATACATATAAACTGCATTTATGCAAACACACCCACACACACGCGCACATACATATAAACTGCATTTATCCAAACACACCCATATATATATACAGTGACTTGTGTATATACATATATGCAAGTGATTTCATATGTGAGTGCGCATGAATTTTTCACTTTAAACGGAAGGTATTTCAGTATAACAGGATGTTATCTCAGTTCATAAAAAAGAAGTCACTTCAGTGTAAAAGTCACAGCCAAAACGAAATATATCATTATTTATAATTATGATGAAATTCATGTTGATTTGCATGAGAAAATTTTTTTTTCTGTATACGTTTGTGTATCTTGTTTTGGATGTTTGCTCGACTGTTTAACGGGTGTTTATGCATGCTGGGAGTTGTATGTGTGTGGGTGTGTTTGCATAGATGGAGTATTTATGGTTGTGCGTGTGTTAATGTGGGTGTGTATGCGTGGATGGAGTATATATGTATGTGCGTGTGTTAATGTGGGTGTATTTGCATGGATGGAGTTTATATGTATGTGCGCGTGTGTCGTAGTGTTTGCATAGATGGAGTTTATATGTATGTGCGTGTGTGTGTGAGTGTATGCGTGTGTTAAGTTTATATGTATATACACAAGTTTCATATATGTTGTTTTGAACATCTAAAAGTATAGGTGTATATGCGAGTAATTTATAGGTGTATATGCACGTGTTTATGTGTGTGTTGATAAACTTGTGTATATACATATAAACTTGACGCTCGCATACACCCACACACACACGCACATACATATAAACTCCACCTATGCAAACACACTGACACACGCGCACATACATATAAACTCTATCCATGCATACACACCCACATTAACACACGCACACACATATATATTCCATCCATGCATACACACCCACACTAACATACATATAAACTGCATCTATGCAAACACACCCACATTAACACATGCACATACATATAAACTCCATCCATGCATACACACACACTAACACACGCACATACATATAAACTCGGGCCTTGCGAGCACACACATGCACATACATAAACTTGATCCTTTCATACACAACCATAAAAAGTTGCGCAAACATATATATATATATAATGACTTGTGTATATACATATATGCAAGTGATTTCATATGCGAGTGCGCATGAATTTTTCACTGTATAAGGAAGGTATTTCAGTATAACAGGAAGTTATCTCAGTTCATAAAAAAGAAGTCATTTCAGTGTAAAAGTCACAGCCAAAACGAAATATGTCATTATTTATAAGCATGTATCAGGTAATTTCAATTAGCTGTGTTGTAGTGAAATCTATCCTATCTTCAAACTTATGAAATATAAATAATGTGATTAATTGAGGTATTAGGTCTTTTGATTATTGAAAACATGACATGACTGCTCCAGCAAAATGTTTATTAAAAATCCTAAAATAAATGAAAGCAGTAGGTTTAATCAATACACGGTCACATATGAAGTACATAATATTATTTATTATTAGAATAAATACATTGTTGTCTAATATGATTTTCTGTATGGTGTCGCAATCCTTAATGGGTTATTTTGGGTCCACACTTCAGTCCAGAAGGTGGCAGGAATGCACATTGTTGGTTTGCCAGCTGCCATTAATCAGAAAATAAGACGAAGTAAGCTATTTTGCCACGTTTCTCCATTTGAATGACCATGATGAACAGTGATAGCGCTAACGTTACAGACGCAACTAACATTTTGCGACATGTTCTTGCTTCGCCGACTATAATAAGATCCATATCTAATTCAGTGGAGTCAAATGTGTCCCCTTCAGCTGAACTGCAAACAGAATCTGAATTGCGCAATTTGTTTCGCCATCAAGGCCCGCAGTTCAAGACTGCGGTCACGCCATCTGCGGTTCGGAGAGAGATGGTCATGCTATCTGTGCTTTAAATTGTAGTGCGCGTCTACTCTGTGTTTTGCGGTAGATTAAAGACGCGTGTGTTTAATGCGCTGCAGTTTTATAATCTTGTTTCACTTTTATTCGCCTGACTATATCATCTTCATTGCAATTAGTACAAGTTAATAAAGCACAGACAAACGTCACGTCTATCAAGATCACTCTGAAATTCATGTTGATTTGCATGAGAAAAAAAATTACTTAACGCCTTCCGTTTGAACGGACATGCCTTCCGTTCACACCGAAAAGTTAACGCACATCCACATATAAATCACCTGCATATATGCACAATTTTGTATACGTTTTGTGTATCTTGTTTTGGATGTTTGCTCGACTGTTTAACGGGCGTTTATGCATGCTGGGAGTGTGTGTGTGTGTGTGGGTGGGTGTTTATGCAAGGAAGTTTATGTATGTGCGTGTGTGTGTGCGCACACACGGACCGAGTTTATATGTATGTGCGTGTGTTAATGTGTGTGTGTATGCATAGATGGATTTATATGTATGCGTGTGTTAATGTGTGTGTGTATACATGGATGGAGTTTATATGGATGTGCGTGTGTAATGTGGGTGTGTATGCGTGGATGGAGTATATATGTATGTGCGTGTGTTAATGTGCGTGTGTTTGCATGGATGGAGTATATATGTATGTGCGCGTGTGTCGGTGTGTTTGCATAGATGGAGTTTATATGTATGTGCGTGTGTGTGTGGGTGTATGCGTGCGTCAAGTTTATATGTATATACACAAGTTTCATATATGTTGTTTTGAACATCTAAAAGTATAGGTGTATATGTGAGTAATTTATACGTGTATATGCACGTGTTTATGTGTGTGTTGATAAGCAAAGTTTGATTTAAATCCTACACGGCGCCTCATAGCAAAATGTGAAAATATACGGCCCTTCTAATGTAGATGAAAGTGATTTGGCTCCCTCTTGTGGCTTAATATAGAAACACAGTTTAAATGCTCTCCTACAGATTTTGAGCATCATCAAGCAAAGGGTAAAGCCAAAATCACTGATAATCTCCTCACAATTCCACATATTAAAGGTCTCAGCAGACTGTGTGGTAAGTAAACACTCCGTTTTTGTGATCAAGATGTCAAATTTATAAGTTTTGAGTCAGACAAAGATCAGAGCATTTTTGACAATAGCCAAATTGTTATGAAAAGCTGACTGGGTCTTGTAATCAGAGCTGCTTTTTTTAACCAATATAACAATCCATGGTGGGACAAACCTTAAACCAAGTGATGTATATATATATATATATATATTTTATTATTGTGCATTCCAAGTGATGTATATATATATATATATATATATATATTTTTTTTTATTATTGTGCATTCCAAGTGATGATGCACTACGGCAGAGCCAAGTCTATTCCGTCAGGACCGAGCAAACAGGTCTATTTTGATGTAAATCGCATAAAATTTTAATTTCAATGCATTGTGTCATCAATAATGTGTAGTCAGATAAATTAAAAGCATTTGCAAGCAAATATGAAAATGTAAACATCGAGGATTTTTGTACAAAACCTCTTTTGGTAGTTCAAAATGCCACAAAATATATTTATTTTTCTAACATTTAAACTTGGACCACATTAATCAATTACTTTTTGACTTTATGAATACACAAATTAATGTTTTTTTTTTTTTATATTTGTCATCATGAAGTTTTATACCATTTTTGTCATTGGCGTTACTTCTGTAGGCCTACTTGGCTGTGGGGACGAGCATTTGTGATGACTGGTATTTTACATGAGTAATTAAACCACAATTATTGCCACATTGATGACTCAAAAACTAGTGTTATTCTTCAAATAACAGTTTCATTTTAAAATATTAAAGAAATTGTATACTTAGAGCTTACGTGCAATCAAAGTAAATGATGGGTGAACTTTTCTTTTCAAGTTTATTGAACTGGATGAATAAGTGATGTTTGAAATATTATTTTCCTTAAATATCATTTCAACAGGCAATACATCTGTCTAGACATTCTAGTAAAAAAGTTGTTGAAATTATGTAATTATTTTGTATCTGTTTAATTATGGCATATTTAATACATGGAATTAGGGAAGCTGGCCACAAAAGCACTGAGTATGTTCTCTTTTTTTTCTTGAATTTATTAATTATGCACATTTTATTAAATAAAATACACACCATTTATCTTCTTTAACATATTTAATTTAAACAACATTTCAAAAATTCAGCAAAGAACAGATTGAAGGATGAACCTCATATTCATTAGTGTCAATCCCAAAATAACAACAAAAAAATCTTTGGAGATACTGAATGCTGTCCTGATGTATGAAATCAACTGGTCTGCATAAGCAATACATTTACACAAACAAACAAAATAAAGAACAATACTTTCAATGAAGTGCTTAAAACTTTTAATGTAGTGTACTAGAGTAGTGCTTTAATGTAGTGTAGTAGAGTGGCGTAGCAGACTTTGAATCAGATTCAAAAGTTTACGTTCATTTAATTATCAATCACCTGTTTCTAAATGGTCTGTCTCAAAAGTGAGGGTGCGTATCTCCCCTGCCCCTGACTAGACTAGTGCTTAAGTGGGAACAGCAGAAAAATAAACAGAAAATCTATAAAAACATAAAAGACCTCATATTTTATGCATGTGCAGATCATGATAATTAGCAACTTTGCCATGAATTTATAGGACAAAAACTTGTTCAGAAAAAATGACCAAATATGTATGACATGTTATACAAACATGTTCAAATATATAAAACATATATAGAATAAACAGTCTGTCTATGTGTAGTGTAGTCGATAATATGGCAAAAAGGCACACGGTTTACATATTAATAAATAGATATGCTACAAAGAATGAAAATGAAATACGACTTTTGATACAGGAAGAAAGGGTTACTAATGTTGCTATAAGTGGTCTGATCATATTTCGTGCGGTCTAAATAATTTCTACTCCTGAGGAAGTCATGCAATCAGACCACAAAGCTGAAGTTGATATTAGCATATTAGTGTTATACAGTAACAGCACGGATATAAAGGATCATTGAAACCTGCATTTAAATGTTAGAGAATGAACAATTAAACTCACAGGCTGTAGTAGACTAGTAGACGTTACAAAGTGGACTCAATCCCCACAGCCATTATTGCCAGATGTAGCTGACTGATTCTATACAAAATCCGCGGAAAAGCAAAATGGGGGAGGGGGAGGGGGGTTGGTATTACAGTCGCCAGAATCACGCTCAGGTGGGCGGGTGACGGTCGCCAAAAATACACCGAGGTCTGTGAGAGTTTGCGCGCCAAATTACTTTCTGCGTCTCACCACAAGATGGCGACCATTCAGTGGAATCCTGTCGGTGAAAGTTTCAAAATAAAAATTTTATTTAAAAGTAAGATTTTGCAAACATGGCAGGAAAAAAGTGTGTCATAACTTATGGACAGCTTGCTAAGTGTTAAATTATTGACTGAAAAGTGTAAAAATTATTTTTTTTTTATCAACCAAAACGCACACAAACCATTTTGTTTGGTTATTGAACACTTAGCGGGCTGTCTATAACGAAAAGTATGATTTCTGTCAAGTATTCAAACGTTACTTGGATTAATTAATATTTTATTTTGAAACATCCACTTTGCTTTTTTACAACAGCTTGTCAGCCTGGCCATTTTTACTCAAGAATTAAGCACATACACAATATGTAATCATATGTAACGTGTAATCATGTCATATCAAAATTTGCTGACAAAAAAAAAAAACATTCTAAACTGAAGAGGAGCTAACTAGATAATAGCTTCAAAATTAGTAGTGTACATTTTGACTAGTTTTTTGTCTAAATGATGCAAGTGTACTACAACCAGACCACTTTAAAACCAAAGTGAACACAACAGTAAAGTTTCTTAGCAACAAATAAAGGGGAAAAAAGTGAAGTTTCCTAGTGTTTTTCCTAAATGAGGTAACAGATTATAGTGTTTGTCTTGTATATGATTGTAGTGTAAGAATCTTTTCTCCATTTTGGTTTAATGCTATCCTTGAAAATATTCAGCTAAATAATAATTTGAGTACTTTTTTCACATTCCTGACCTCACCTAAAACACCATATTTTACACGGGTGTCAAGATAACTCAAAAGCACACAAGATTGCTCAGTTTCACCAGACATATTCTGGAACCAAAGAAAGCAGGCACATATTGTACGTTTAGCTATAGCTGGAGCTCTGATGTTGAAGATGTCACTGATGGATGTGTCCAGTTAAAGTGAACTCTTGCCCTCTTTCTCACATATCTTCATCCAGCTCAGTTCAACAGTTACATCTCTGTAGTTGTTGATTAAGTCATTTGCTTTGTGGAGTCCTGAGAAGTGCTATGAGTGAAAGAAAATCAAAACCATTGTTGACTTAAAACGGTATATACAACTGTATTTTGATAATACTACTCACATATTTTACTACTAACAGTAATAAAGTGAAATACTAAAATGTAAATATATCTAGTTCAGAGATGCCTTTGTTTGGCTCAGCTGATAAAAAAAGATTTAGATTAGTGATTTTGTGATATTATCAGTACATTGTATAAATAAATAACATTCATAACCTTAAGTTATATTAAGTTTGTTCAATTTGAGTGAATAAATCAAAAGTACACCTAATCAAATTGTGACATGGACTGTTGTCTGTGAATATCAAATATCTTTGAATGAAACTCGCCGTATCTTTGGGACCTACCCATGAAGATAAAAGCCTTTGGGTTAGTATGAGAAAAACGTTAAGCATTTGCAGGTGTTTTATACAGTTTTGACAGCGTCTATATTATAATTCTAACCAAAATGGAGTCCAGAAAAACTAAATTTTGAACTGGAAAAAAAAGTCTCGCGTGTTGCGTTTGAGATGTGGTATAGACGAAGATACATTATTGCATTCTACATGGCTGTGTCCTAGAGTGAAAGTGTTATGGATCCATTGAATCCATTTTCCATTGAATCCAGAGATATGTTTATTGGGTTATTATACAAGTTCTAACCTCCAGCATAATCAAGCTTAACAGAGCTTACTGAAATGTTCTTGACAACAGCTAAATAATGTATTGCTTTAAAATGGAAAACATTGATGTACCAATTGGACTATGGATCTCAGAAGTTTGCAACTCTATACCACCAGAGAAGATCACACATTCTTTGAGGGGAAAGGATGAATTATTTAAAAAGATTTGGAATCCATTTCTTTTATTATATAAACACAGTACAACATGATTTGATAAGATAGTTTTTCCTAATTGGTTTATACTGAGGGTGGCATGGTGGTGCAGTGATAGCGATGTCGCCTCGCAGCAAGAATGTTGCTGGATCAGTTGCCACTTTTGTGTGGAGTTTGCATGTTCTACCCGTGTTGGCGTGGGTTTCCTCTGGGTGCCTTTGTTTTACGCAGCAGATGCCCTTCCAGTCGCAACCCAACAATGGGAAACACCCGTACACTTTTGCATTCACACAAATACACTACGGTCAATTTAGCTTATTCAATTCACCTATAGTGTATGTCTTTGGACAGTGGGGGAAATCAGAGCACCCGGAGAAAACCCACGCCAACACAGGGAGAACATGCAAACTTCACACATAAGTGCCAACTGAGCCAGCCAGGGCTCGAATCAGCGACCTTCTTGCTGTGAGGCGGTCGTGCTACCCACTGCCTCACCGTGAGGCGTGCTTATATTGTTGCTAAATTTTGATGTTTTATATTGTTAATTTTTGAAAAAGCAAAATAAAAATATATAATAAAAGGAAAAATTGTAAAAATAGTTTCCCAAAAAGTGAAATTCATGAAAAAATAAACAAAATTACCTTACAAGTCTGTGTAATGGTTTGAAGTTCTTTGTTCAACTCAAACAGCTAAAATATGTTTAAAAAGTTGTAATTGAAAAGAAAATATAAAAGTTTATTTTTCATTTCTTGGGAAAGATGCGTTTCTTCTTTTAAATTTTAAATTCTTTAAGTTTGAGTTGTTATGTTCTATTCTGATTTTAAAACAAACTAAACATAAGAAGATTCATTATTGCTAATTTTTTACACAATTAAAAAAAATGCAATGAGGCAATTTTAACGTTTGCTTTAAAATCAGATTCAAACGCAAAAACCCAAACTTGTAGAATCGAAAATTAAACAGAGAAACCATTATCCATTGATGAGGCACTCCAAAGAAAATGGAACAATTTAACTTTGAAATCAATTTTTTTATTGGCTTCATTCTGACTGTGAATTAAACAAAAAAACTGCAAAGTGTTACACAGACACCAACTAAATGTATAGTTTCGTCTAGGGCTGCATGATTAATTTAAAAAAGATTGTGATCTCAATTCAACCCTACACATGATCTTAATCCAAGATTTATCCGAAACAGGTAATAAAGTTGTAAAAAACGTTCAGCTTGTTGCACAGAGCCATCATTTGGGAGCTACATGGAAAGTTTGATTTGCACGTGTTTTTTTGTTTTCAGAGTGATGGCAGCCATGATATGAACCGCACTCGGCAGTGAAAGTGAAACTAAAAGCATTTAAATGATCAGATCTCATTTTAGTTATGATTACGACAAGCATTTGATACATGTTTTCTTTCATAGCGAACAAAGTGTTGTGCATGAAAATAAATGTTCGCTGGGTCAGTATAACTACTCTAGCCAATATAATGTTAAATATAATGCAAGAGGGAATCTGATAATGACAAATGTCTCATTTTACCAGTGAAAAAAATGGTCTAAATGTTGTCAATGACAAATGACAGGCACACGTCTCAAACATAATAATAATTAACTTCAGAATTATGAATAGTTGTATTCTGATGTCATCTATTTACTGTAAATTAACAACCAGGACAAATGTAAAGTCTGTTCAAGCCCACCATTGCAAGTCTATACAAAATTTAGCATTTTATTATTAATATTTTTAGCAATATTGTTATTATTGTTGTTTTACCATATGTTTGAGAATAACAACAACAACAACAACAACAACAACAATAATAATATTGTTGTTTTACCATATGTTTGAGAATAACAATAATAATAATATTGTTGTTTTACCATATGTTTGAGAATAACAATAATAATAATATTGTTGTTTTACCATATGTTTGAGAATAACAACAACAACAATAATAATAATAATAATAATAATAATATTGTTGTTTTACCATATGTTTGAGAATAACAATAATAATAATAATAATAATAATAATAATAATAATAATAATAATAATAATAATATTGTTGTTTTACCATATGTTTGAGAATAACAATAATAATAATAATAATAATAATAATAATAATAATAATAATAATAATATTGTTGTTTTACCATATGTTTGAGAATAATAATAATAATAATAATAATAATAATAATAATAATAATAATAATATTGTTGTTTTACCATATGTTTGAGAATAATAATAATAATAATAATAATAATAATAATAATAATAATAATAATAATAATAATAATAATAATAATAATAATATTGTTGTTTTACCATATGTTTGAGAATAACAATAATAATAATAATATTGTTGTTTTACCATATGTTTGAGAATAACAATAATAATAATAATAATAATATTGTTGTTTTACCATATGTTTGAGAATAACAACAATAATAATAATATTGTTGTTTTACCATATGTTTGAGAATAACAACAATAATAATAATAATAATAATATTGTTGTTTTAGCATATGTTTGAGAATAACAACAACAACAATAATAATAATAATAATAATAATAATAATATTGTTGTTTTAGCATATGTTTGAGAATAACAATAATATAATAATAATAATATTGTTGTTTTACCATATGTTTGAGAATAACAACAACAATAATAATAATAATAATAATAATAATAATAATAATAATAATAATAATAATATTGTTGTTTTAGCATATGTTTGAGAATAACAATAATATAATAATAATAATATTGTTGTTTTACCATATGTTTGATAATAACAATAATATAATAATATTGTTGTTTTACCATATGTTTGAGAATAACAAAAATAATAATAATATTATTGTTGTTTTACCATATGTTTGAGAATAACAAAAATAATAATAATATTATTGTTTTACCATATGTTTGAGAATAACAAAAATAATAATAATATTATTGTTTTACCATATGTTTGAGAATAACAAAAATAATAATAATAATATTGTTGTTTTACCATATGTTTGAGAATAACAATAATAATAATAATAATAATAATAATAATAATAATAATATTATTGTTGTTTTACCATATGTTTGAGAATAACAAAAATAATAATAATATTATTGTTTTACCATATGTTTGAGAATAACAAAAATAATAATAATATTATTGTTTTACCATATGTTTGAGAATAACAAAAATAATAATAATAATATTGTTGTTTTACCATATGTTTGAGAATAATAATAATAATAATAATAATAATAATAATAATAATAATATTGTTGTTTTACCATATGTTTGAGAATAACAATAATAATAATAAGAAGAATATTGTTGTTTTACCATATGTTTGAGAATAACAATAATAATAATAATAATAATATTGTTGTTTTACCATATGTTTGAGAATAACAACAATAATAATAATATTGTTGTTTTACCATATGTTTGAGAATAACAATAATAATAATAATAATAATAATAATATTGTTGTTTTAGCATATGTTTGAGAATAATAATAATATAATAATAATAATAATGTTGTTTTACCATATGTTTGAGAATAACAACAACAACAATAATAATAATAATAATAATAATAATAATAATAATAATAATAATAATATTGTTGTTTTAGCATATGTTTGAGAATAACAATAATATAATAATAATAATATTGTTGTTTTACCATATGTTTGAGAATAACAATAATATAATAATATTGTTGTTTTACCATATGTTTGAGAATAACAAAAATAATAATAATATTATTGTTGTTTTACCATATGTTTGAGAATAACAAAAATAATAATAATATTATTGTTTTACCATATGTTTGAGAATAACAAAAATAATAATAATATTATTGTTTTACCATATGTTTGAGAATAACAAAAATAATAATAATAATATTGTTGTTTTACCATATGTTTGAGAACAAAAATAATAATAATAATAATAATAATAATAATAATATTGTTGTTTTACCATAGGTTTGAGAATAACAACAATAATAATAATAATAATAATAATAATAATAACAATAATAATAATAGCTTACTCATATTAACCTTTTTTACATCTACAGATCATGATCTTGATTTTAAGCAAACAAAAACCTGATTCTCATTTTAGTTAGAATCGTGCAGCCCTAGTCCCGTCTATTTCAAAAACATTTAAATGAAAGACAACTGTTTACCTCGTGATACAACTCTTTCCACTTTCATGTTCTTGTTGAACTTCAGTTGGGTTTTCTGACGAGCATCTTGGCAGTTTCTACACCATCTTCATTCTGAGGGTTTGGACTGGCAGGTTCTCCCATCTCTGATTTCATGACAGCAGCACACACAACAGCAACAGAGAAACGCAAAAACAAAAAGTCGCTATTAGATCAAGTGTGTGATTTGTGAACACCAGAGTTAATTTTGGGAGAAATGAACACAGGCTAGTTCCAACTTTAATTGAATATTTCACCAAATTTATGTACATAGAAAAAGGATTAGACCTCCTGTGAAATGAATTGTTTTTTAAATATTTTCCAATCGCTGTTTAACAGAGTAAGGTAAGCTATATTGTGTATTTTAAAGTAAAATAAAGCACTTTCTTAAAATGCACTGAATTAAATGGCAAAAATGGCCATTAAACACAAGTCAGGCTCACTGGAAATATGTGCCCAGGACTACAACAGATATGTACCCTGGACTACGTTTTCCTACAGTTTCTGTTTTCACAAATCAACTAAAGGGTATACATTTTAGACAATCTCAAACATGCATTAGTGGGTGTCACGGTGGCGCAGTGAGTAGCACAATCGTCTCATTGCAAGAAGGTCGCTGGTTCGAGCCCTGTCTGGGTCAGTTGGCATTTCTGTGTGGAGTTTGCATGTACTTCCCGTTTCCTCCGGGTGCTCCGGTTTCCCCAACAAGTCCAAAGACATGCAGGAATAAGTGAATTGGGTAAGCTAAAATTGGTCATAGCATATGTGTGTGAATGTAAGTGTGTATGAATGTTTCCCAGTGATGGGTTGCAGTTGGAAGGACATCCACTGTGTAAAACATATGCTGTATAAGTTGGTGGTTCTTTCCGCTGTGGCGACTACAGATTAATTAAGGGACTAAGACGAAAAGAAATTTTCACCTTACATTACTGACAGGCAACTTTCGTACATTACTGGGCACATTTCTCATACGTGCTATTCCTCGTAAATTCACCAGAGGGTGCTGTGTATGTTACTACAAATATTAACAGAAATCGCAGCCCTGTTCTTCTACCATGACACTCATGTGTCTGTTTTTGGGTTTAGTTTTTCCAGTTTCTGAAACGGTCCTTCATTGGACTTAAACCTTGGTGTGCTCTCCACCACCCGAGTCTAGCACCATTCGCAGTGAGCTGCTGAGTAAACCAGTCACACTAGAAAAGCTTTCCACACTAAGTAGGTAAGCAGTTAGCAGTACTGTCCATGTAGCATAAAATACAGACGTATGTACCAGTAAGCACATATTTCTCGATTCTCAAAAATGTACACCAGGGCACATTTTTCCAAAAAAGGCTGTGTTGCTTAAATACATTTACGTGATCTTTGTAGAAATTTCTGGGTTTTAGAAAGGTAACACAATAATTTCAACTCTTCTGTAGCCAAAATAAAAGTTCTAATACTTACGTGACTCTGCTTCACAGACATTTGCTTCATGTAGCAGCGGCATATAAACACAGAAAAGAGATTATCAGTGAATGAACAGATAAATATCAGAAACACTGAAAAAAACTATTCTTTGTCAGTTTCTAGCCAGCTCGTCATCATCTGCTTTATTACTACTTTATTAAAATCTATAACAATTTCAGTAATGGGTGTGTGAACATTAATTAGTGGTGGTTAATGTACAGCATGTGTTGATATTAGTTCAGCGATTTAGTAATTTTTCACTGTGAATGAACATATTAAACACTAAGTCCACTAGAAAAAAATGAAAACCTTACAAGTATTTAATACTTACATGGTTCCTGCTCACCAGCATTTGCTTTTCATAGAAATAAAGAAATAAAAAAAACCTTAATGTAGTTGTTGAAAATGGACAGTTTGACAGATTCAAGTGTTAGTAAATGAATAGTATGCAAATCAATTCTGCAGTCAAACGCCTGAAATTATTGCCCTATAGTTCAAACACAGAAAAGTTATTTAACCCTTTATATAGGGATGTGCGATTTGGACGTAAATACCAGAAAATATGGTGGTGATGTCATTATTGTGATATCAATCATGTTGATGATTATTTATATAAATGCACCGAGAGAGACAAATATTGAATTTTAACGGTCCGCTGATTTCCATAAAGTGGTTTGCTTTGTAAGTCAAGCGAAAGCAACACGCTTTCATGTTTTTTTTAACACATTCAATAGCTGATAAATGCATAATTGCACAACGTAATAATTGATATTTACATACAGATTACGCTGACTTATTTCAATAAATAAAACTATGTCATAAAATATGTTCAACTTGACTAAACAAATTTTTGCCGATCATTTATTGCTTGATTATTATTATGGAATTTTTTTTGTCAATTCCTGAAAACGTATGCATGTTTTGGGTGATAAGTGTTTCTGAGATGTGGTTTAATCACACACAAAAACAATTACACAATGTTACAGATATTGTATTATCAGTAACATTGGTACTCGTTTATTGATGTGTTGTAGAACAAAAAAAGATTTCATACCCATGACATTTCTAGAGTAAGCGTATCATCATACATTGAAGCTCAACACAATTTAACATTGCCCTGTCAGCTGTGGTACTTACAATTGTTCTTTAAGACGTTGCCTTCATTGCACAGCAGCACATAGAAACAGAGGAAACATAAGATTATAATTAGATTTGCAAATGAGCATCCTCATCTGACAACAAATATTGATCAGAAAACAAATGTTTAGAGCAGGGGTCACCAATCACGGTCCTGGAGGGCCGGTGTCCCTGCAGGGTTTAGCTCCAACTTGCCTCAACACACCTGCTTGTTGTTTCAAGAATACCTAGTAAGACCTTGATTAGCTTGTTCAGGTGTGTTTGATTAGGGTTGGAGCTAAAATCTGAAGGACACCGGCCCTCCAGGAACAAGTTTGGTGACCCCTGGTTTAGAGCATTCCAGTTTGATCACAAATGCATAATTGAGAACCAGTGAGATTTTTCTTGAGTTTTTCTTTTTCATTTTGAGGTGAGTTTAATATGAGACTTGCATTTAAAACAACTGTGAGAGGGACTGAAAATAATTCTGTTGCTGATCACTTTACTATCAACAGACCATTTGGATTTGAATGCCAGTAATATGATTTACATGGCTCACTTTGGGTGGTATCACAATCTTGCTAGAAAGCTGTCATTTTTGTTTGTATACAAGGAATGACCACCAACATTTTGCCTGAGGCAGTAATATTGTTAGCAGCTACTAGCAGTAAAAGCGTATGCATAGAAAAACGATATGCTTTTACTGCTAATAGCTGCTAACTTGCCACAATTTCAGCTACAGACACGCTTTCATTTTCTACTCTGGGGATAAAGTCATCAGTTTTGAACCTACAAAAATTCAGCACTTCTCTTATCAGTTTTCAATTCACATGTCCTGCATTAGATAAAAGAAGCTACTGCACATACAACAGCACAAACACATAATACTGCTCTGAATCGCATAGTCCAGATCTAAATAACAGCTCAGAAGACAGCAGGACAACAGTTTTGAACAACTGGTGCAAAATCTCTCAAGCATTTTGGGATTTTAAGAGCTTTGATAGCAGAGACAACCATAAACCATAGATCAAGAGTTCACACTTAGCTGATGATTGATAAAGCTTGTTTGGCATGCTGTCCCGGTAGAGAGCCCTGAGCTTATACGATCCTCAAGCCCTGGGCTCCCTCTCGTTTGCAGGGGGAGAGGAGTTTGAGCTCAGGTAGATCTTGATGAACTCCACAACTTATTTCTGACTAATGACAGATATAAGAATGGCTAAGGAGAGATATACTGATTGCTAAGAGCTTGACTATGATGCCAATTTGGTATGTTCATATTCTTAGGTTGCGTGATTTTTGGACTGTGGGAGGAAACAGGAGAACCTGGGAAAAACCCATGTGAACACGGGGAGATCGAGCAAGA
>NC_079456.1:9072488-9147488 GCF_903798145.1 Danio aesculapii
CGTGCATGCAAGTGCAGCATTTTTTAAAATGCCATTTCAATTTAAAACCTACCTTTCACATGCACCTCATCACTGTCAGTCACAGCAGTGGACCAATCAGAAGAGCTTTGAGGCGAAGCAACTGATGCAAATTTTAGTTTGCATGCGCTCTGTCATTGTGTCCGAATACATTTGTGCTTTATACTGCACTTTTTTCAAAGGTTCTACTATTAAAACACTCCTGATTTTTAACGTTTTTTTTTCTGAACCATTGCCTCTTTTAGAAGCAGACACATTCTGTGTAAATGAGCCCCAACACTAAAAACATCAGCACTATAAAACCTGATGAAGATCTGATACTGTAATGCTAAACACAACTAATAACGTAAAGTCAAATAATTAAGTCAACTAACACTATAAATCAGGGGTCACCAAAATTGTTCTTGAAGGGCTGGTGTCCTGCAGATTTTAGCTCCAACCCTAATCAAACACATCTGAACAAGCTAATCAACGTCTTAAGCTATGGTCACACTAGGCTTTGTCTGTGCGAAAATCTGTCGTATGGCGCTGCGAAAAGGGGCCGGATTAAACAAGATGATTAAACATTAAAAAAGCGAGCGATTGCTCCATGTTTTAAATTTCTGTCCAGAGAGGTCATGTTTTGATCCTCGATTGGTCTCACGCAGTCAAGTGATGCGATTTCGCAGGTCAGAGTTCACCAAGCTTGAACTTTGCACCGCAGCAACCTGTGAAACGTGACGCATGACCTTGCATTTCCAGTCTGACGCATTCGCGTGCGTATGAATGGAAGTCTATGGGAAGAAAAGACAAGTGTGACCGCAGCTTAACTTGGTATACTTGAAACACCCAGGCAGGTGTGTTGAGGCAAGTTGGAGCTAAACCCTGGAGGGACACCGTCCCTCCAGGAACGAGATTGGTGACCTCTGCTATAAACACTATCAGAGTATCAAAATTATTAGTGTACAACTAATGTAAACAAATATTTTTGACTGCAAATATATAAAACTCACCAGAGACCGCAACGCTGAATCTTGTGAATAGGGTCTTCCGGTCACCAACAATCTTCAGTTTAAATTCTCCAGCGTCTTCAGTTCTGATGTCATTGATGGTCAGAGATCCGGTTTTCTTGTCCATCTGCAGTCTGTCTCTGAATCTCCCATCAGGACCACTATAGTATAATATCTGACCATCTTCTACATCCCATTTAGCAATGAGATGCCCCTCCGCTCCAAACCTCCACAGAATAAGATCTTGTTTCTGGAGTTTAACATCAGTTTGTAAAGTCACAGTTGTTTCCTCTGTAGCTGCTACTGATTTTACTTCATCAGATGTCATTTGAGAATCTGCAACAGTAATTGCACATGATGAAAATAAACACACAGTTGCTCATTCCAGCTTATACTGTATAGAGTAAATTCACAATTAGACATTTTATGGGAAAACTATTAAAGAAATGGTTGCACTGAATATTTTACATTGGTAACTTGAATAATATGTGAAGTGAATAAACTAAATTGGCCTTAGTGTATGAGTGTGTGTGAATGTGAGTGTGTCTGGGTGTGTCCAGTACTGGGTTGTGGCTGGAAGGATATTCGCCGTGTTAAACATATGCTGGATAAGCTGGTGGTTTATTCAGCTGTGGAGACCCCTGATAAATAAGAGACAAAGCTACGGAAATGAATAAATCAATTTATGTTTAATTTGTAATACAAAGAAAAAAAAAAAAAAAAAGATGATAGCCCAAAATCAAAATGATTACAAGATTAGAATATTGAAATCAAAGTTCTCACCTTTCACAATAACTCTGAAGATCTGTGATTTTTTCCCTGCACTGCTGATACTCTCAACTTCGTATTCCCCAGAGTGTCTGTGTCTGATGTTCAAGATTGTGCAAAATCCATTTTGATCCACAGTTAGTGTGTCACCAAACATGATGAGCTTATCATCAGTATATTCAACTGTAAGAGTTTCTTTATTGACTGATGCTATACGGGTTCCATTAACTTTCCAGTCAATAAGACCATTTTTTTGCACTTCAATAAAGTTTGTCTTTAGAGTTGAAGAATCTCCCTCAAACACATTCAAATCCACGGCCTCAACACTGAAAATACCTGCCAAACAAACAGAAAATAAAGGTCATTTTAGCAAATAAAAAAAAAACAACAAACACTTCCCATAAAGTGCTAGAATTCAGATATTTAAAAACATGTCTGTAAAAACATATAGACCAACAAATGTTTACACTTTTTACAATCACTGATATTGTTGCAAGTTTCAAAATCCTGAAACAAACTTTACAACCATTCACAAAATTGCAGATTGAGTTCTGGTGACTGTGGAGACCATTTGAGTACAGTGAACTCATTGTCATGTTCAAGAAGCCAGTCTGAGATGATTTGCACTTTATGGCATGTTATCCTGCTGGAAGTAGCCATCAGAAGTTGGGTACACTGTGGCCATAAAGGGATGGACATGGTCAGCAACAATACTCAGGGAGGCTGTGGTGTTGACACGATGCTCAACTGGTACTAATGGGCCAAGAAAATATCCAAAGTATCAGAGCAGGCAACGTTTTGTAGCCTCAGTTTCCTGTTCTTAGCTGACAGGAGTGCCACCCGGTGTGGTCTTCTGCTGCTGTAGCCTATCTGCCTCAAGGTTCGACATGTTGTGCATTCAAAGATGCTCTTCTGCATACCTTGGATGCAATGAGTGGTTATATGAGTTACTGTTGCTTTTCTATCAGCTCGAACCAGTCTGGCCATTCTCCTCTCACCTCCGGCATCAACAAGGCATTCGCACCCACATAACTGCCACTCACTGGATATTTTCACTTTTTTGGACCATCCGAAGTATGGTTTCCTGTAGTATGTGAACCAACGATCCTGTAAACGCAATGCTTCTCTAAAGAAATAAACGCAAAATGTAAATTTTTGAACACTGGAAAGCCTGTGTTAAAAGTGTTTAGTTTTGAATAAGGTATCATGGTTCGGAATCTGAACACAAAGATTGAAAAAAAATGTAATAGAATAGCAAAAGCATCTAACCAATAATAATAAACAAAAACTTGTTACTTGTTTATTTTAGCCAACGTCTTAGCCCTGTTTGGTGTTTCCTTATGTTTTCTTTATGTTTAACACACCTGCCAGAAAGTTTCTACTATATCTAGTAAGAGCCTGATTAGGTGGTTCAGGTGTGTTTGATCAGGGTTGGAGCTAAACACCGGCGCTCAAGAACTGAGTTTGGACACCCCTGCCTTAAAATTACAAATACATAGGTTTATCCCTGTACTGCGGAGAATATATAAAGATTGCATTTAACCAACAATGGCTACCAATAATACCAATAGAAAGTGAAACCGAAAATCAAGTAAACTCGTAATTCACTTACTCTGCATGGTAAACAGGAATACACAATGGATAAACACATTCTTCATTGCCATGGTTGTAGTTTAAATGTCTTTTACAGTTAACGTTACGCATCAACACGGATTGGGAGCGACAACAACAAAAGCTACGATTAAATGTATATGCCTTTGACTAAAGCTTAATAATCTTACGACAAAAACCGCGGTATTTTTAAAGGTATTTTTAAAGGCCTCGGCGGCAGGTAAAGGTAGATGTGTACGGGGAAATACTATATAATCAATTAATTCTAAGCTTTTTGGTGAGAAGTCGAAAGGAGACAGGAGAGCAGGCGGAAGTGCGAAATAAGCAGCATTTTTTTGTGACACTGTGTATAACAAAAATTAATATTTTACAGTACTGTGACGGTTGAGTTTAGGATTAGGGTAGGGGTAGACGTTAATAAAATACAATTAATGGGAAATTTAATAAATTTTATGAATCATTTTGTTAACTTCCGGTTGCAACCATCAATCCCAGGCAAAGAGCGACCAAGAGGCGACCATGTAGTGCAATTTGATAAACAGCCACTAGATGGCGGCCATTTTGGAATGAAAACTCCAATAGAACAACAGCATATTATAAGTCTGTAAAATAAACTATTTAACGTGCTAATAATTGTATAGTAAGTGTTGTATTGTCGTCTTTCAGGTTGTGTCTCAGCTTTAATGCGCTTTTTAAATAAATAAATAAAAACAAAGCAGCTGCTTGCCATCGATCGCTTTCACTCCAAAAATGGCGGAACCGTGGCTGTTGCTGGGCGCTGCTGTTGCAATGGAACGTTCTATTGAGTGTCGCCTCTTGGTCATTCTAAGCTCTTTGTCCCAGGACGGAAGTTACGTATCCGGAAATGAAGAAGAGACATGGAAGGTAGCGGGAACATGAGTTTAAAAACAATAAACAAACAAACAAACAAAACAAAAAAAAACGTAAGAATAAATCTGGGAATAAATTGACACAATTCATCACTAAGGTAAGTAACAATTATTTTGGGGTATGCGTTTTAAGATAATTTGTTTGGGTCATATGTGATGACGTTAACAGCGATCCCACGTGAATTTGATGACAATATGTACCTGCAAGCTAGGCTACATATATGGCATGCATCTTCATGTGTGCATTTTACATATAAAATGTGTCATATATGCCACATGCATTTTGAAATATAGCAAATATGCCCACTTGGGGAAAAAATCCAAGTATATAGCTATATATATATATATATATATATATATATATATATATATATATATATAAACAAACCAGAGCTAAGCATAACATGTTTCCATGTTTACATAAAATAAGTTGGTCAAGTTGTAATAAGTGTCTTAAAGTCCCCAAGAAATAAAAACTAACCATATGAATTTGTTAGCTCACATTGCTAGTTTTGTGGTGAACATATCATCTGTACATGTCATTAAGAAAAAAAAAAAGTTTGCCCTTCTAATCTTTATCTAAAATCTGTAAAAGTTAATTTGTCAGGTATGTTTTAGGAATTGGGCATGGCTAACACACTTTACCACACTTAACACTTAATCTAATCTTTAATTGAAATCTGTTAAAGTTAATTTGTCAGGTATGTTTTAGGAATTGGGCATGGTTAACGCATTTAACCAAGCAGCTGCAACTCAGATTTGACAACAAACAGAAATGGTGAGAAGGAGGTGTCTGTTAGGTTGTAACAACTCTCCCTATTCCCCATCTTTCTGAATAAAATACCTACTTTACTACATCCATTGAACTTGCAGTATAAAAAACAAGCCACGCCCACTGTTATGTCATATAATATTCTGTTTCTCTAGGAACAGCATCACAATATGAAAAAAAATGGTTGCAGCTTTCGGTTTATGGGGACTTTAAGTTAAGAGAAATCTATAAAGCAATACATTGCTATTTTGACATTTTTTCTTTAATGTATGTTACACAAAATTCTGATGCTGCTGCTGTGACTAAGTTAGGCTACATTTACACTGCAGATCTTAATGGTCAATTCTTTGTGACTGTGTCTGATTTTTTAACGACTCACGCCATCTTTTAAAAGTGACTTATATACGAGATGTGAGTTTTTCAGTCACAAACTGCTCCCTGCACATCAGCATTTTTAAGCTTGGTTTACTGTGCGCTTCTTTTACACCGTTTTAATTCTATTAAACATGCTGTTAATAAAAGAAATTAATCATATTTTGATGCATTTTCCTTTTTATTTACAAAAATTAAAAATTTGTTGTTATTTACAAAAATTAAACATTTGTAAAATTTGTTGTTTTTTTTGTAATCTATCGATATATCGTAGAGTCGCTGACATCGGGGGCAAAAAATCATGACAATATTGTACCATCTGAACCTTCTACCCTTAATATGGATATATTATGTCAATGCATTATGGTGGTTAAAATGCATAATTAAATGGGAAAAAAAATGGTTAACAGGCCACTGCAGGACGCATGTGTATGACTGACGTAATGGTCGGCTGCAAATATCTGCTAATAAGGGTAAGTAAAAGAATATTGTTTTTCGGTTTTAAATAAGATTATTTAACTTATCTTACTGGCAGATTAATTAGTGGGTAGCACAATTGCCTCACAGCAAGAAGGTCTGGTTCTAGCCCCCGCTGGGTCAGTTGTCATTTCTGTGTGGAGTTTGCATGCTCTCCCTGTGTTGGCGTGTGTTTCCTCCGGATTTCCCACACAAGTCCAAAGGTATTGGTGAATTGGAATAAGCTAAATTGGCTGTAGTTTATTTGTGTGAATGAGTGTGTATGGTGTTTCCCAGTGTTGGGTTGCAGCTGGAAGAGCATCCGCTACATAAAGTGTTTTATTCTGCTGTGGTGACCCCAGATTAATATAGGGACTAAGCCAATAAGAAAATGAATGAATGAACTAGAAAATACAAAGACTCTATGTAAGATAAGCATTTTTTAGCAGAGTTAACATTTGAAAATGTATCTTTATTGCCACTATTCTTGACTTTTTGGTGGTGTCTTGTGATTGAATAATAATAATAATATGCTGCTAGCTGCTTCCAGCCATTTTGTTTTAATCCACAAAATGGATGGAATTAATCCAGCCACATTAATTACAGCTCATTAATGCTAATAAAAGCATTACACTTTTTGTGACGAGTAGTCATATAAAAAGTGGGATCATCTAGGCAGTTGTTTCTGCAGAATAATATTTAGAATTGTCTCAAAGGGAACCTAGGTTACCCCTTTTTCCAGATTTAATATGAGTCTTTTGTGTCGCCAGAATGTGTCTGTAAAGCTTCAGCTCAAAACACCCATCAGATATTTATTATACCTTTAATAAGTTTCTATTTTATTTTATTTTGTTTTTGGGTACTGTGCCTTTAAACCTAGTTCTCTCTGCCCACCGTTTCTATGTGCCTTTTAGCGTGCCTCAATCTCCTCCCTCGGCTGCCTCAGACAACAGACAGACAGACAAAACAGACATAAAGGAAGCAGATCTCACGTAACATTTGTGAGAAATACTACAGTAAGAACTTCACCAATGAATATTTGATGCATTTGTTGGGAAGTTGCAACGATGACACAATGTCGTTACAAAGTTCACGCACACACACACAGCGCGGGCACACACAGACAGCAGGCACGTTTAGCTTTACACTCTTTTTGCACGCACATGTGACAGGATACAGGTTAATATCCACTGCTGTATGGATATCTGTTATGCTAATGTACAAAATAAACCTGAGTTAACGTCCACAAACCAGGATTGAAGCATCTTCCTTTATAATTGTTCTGACATGCGGCTGTGCTGATGAAGTAAAGCTGAAGTAAATCGCTGTACTTCATTACACACATGCTCTGTTTTAAAACATTTTAAACTTGTGAAACTCACTCTTGATCACATTTGATGATGATTGTTGATCCTAGCAAACTGAACAGACCTTTTATTCCCGGTTGCTTTGCGCATGTCCTGTCTTGTTAATATGATTATAGGCATTACTATGGAGACATGTTAATACGCAGCTGTCAATCAGTTCGGTGGGCAGGGGGACCTCACTCCTATATCAAGTAGCGATCAGTCTGAAAACCGCTCTAATTGGTCCACCGTTTTTATGTTGTTAAATTGAAAAAAAAAAGTACTGGGTGTGTTTATATCACCCCAATACCACCTCTATACACTATATCTACACATTCTTTATGTCTGTCCAAACAGCTTGAAAAGTAGATTTTTTACCATGGTGCCCTTAAAATATATATGTTACGATTTAAGCAACACGGGTACAGCAAATAATGCTGTTTTAGATTTATAGTGTGGGAATAAATCAAGGATTGATGATAATTTGTCATATTGTTTGCACCAAGGGAGCCCTAAATAAAATTCTGCTTAGGGGCCCCTGAAGGCTCGGGACAACCCTGGTGATTCGGATAGAGGTTCAACTGTAGAGGAAACCACACTAGTAAAAACTTGCAAGCAGGAAGCTTGCGAAACCTGTGCATAAAGGGGACACATTTGGAGGTACGAATCCAGTTGCGAAATCCAGGACTATCATAAATATTACTTAAGTATTACAAGCAGGGTGGCTAGCAGAGTATTCAAAATGTAAAGTTTTCAAAACAACATTATCCTCAAATTACAGACCCATTAAGGTCTTTTAATACACTCAAAAAACATTTTTTTAGCTGCTTATTTAAAATACTTATATAAAATGAGCTAAAACAACACAATTCCAGAGATTTTTCTGTGACGACTTAATCGTTTTATGTTCAATCCACTTAAATTTGTTAAGTTTACTTAATTGATTTGTGATCGAATGACATCATTATATTGTATGGAATCCTGCATTGTTTTACACACTGTAAAAAAATGCTGGTTTCCTCACAATCAATCTGTGTTGGGGCAATATGAAGAAATTAAGCTATTTGTAAGTGTATCTTTAATTTAAGATTTGTTTTTTTTTTCATTTTCAGCTCTATCTCTAAGCAGCCAGTGGTGTATGTTAAGCATGGAAGATGCAGTTGTGTGTGGAAGGTTATCTCTGGCCTTGCAGAGCTGTTTGCCTCATTTTACAATTTCAACCTCCAGTATCAGAAAGTGGCAGAAAGTCACCCTTGAGTTTAGATATTGACATATTTACCATTCATGTCAGAATCAGAAAGAGCTTTATTGCCAGTTATGTTCACACATACGAGGAATTTGTTTTCGTGACAGAGCTTCTACAGTGCAACAGGATAACAGAGACAGGACAAAAAACAGATAATAAATATATTTAAAAAAAAAAATAGAAGTAAGTAGTGAGTGCAAATATACAGATTGACAAGTGTATGTACGTGTTTATTACTATATACAACGTTATATGTGCAGCTGTTATGTGCAAATTGGCATGTAAAGTGTGTGGTTAAATAAGTGTATTTGTGGATAAAAGTGTATAGCAAGTAGTGATGTTGGTTCCACAATTATTATCATCAAGTGTTCATGAGATGGATTGCCTGAGGGAAGAAACTGTTTCTGTGTCGGGCTGTTCTGATGCGCAGTGCTCTATAGCGTCGACCAGGAGGTAAAAGTTCAAAGAGGCAGTGTGCTGGGTGTGAGGGGTCCAGAGTGATTTTGGCAGCTCTTTTGCTCGCTCTGGATAGGTACAGTTCTTGGGGAGTAGGAAGGGTTGTACCAGTGATTCGCTCAGCAGTCCGAACTATTCGATGTATTCATGTATGTTAGAGTCAACTGGGTCACGAACCTTGTCTTGACATTATTTGTAATTCGCTTTAGTGATGCATGTTCTGCTTTTGATCAGTTTAGAGAGGATAAAGGTTTTTGCAAAATCATAGTTTAAGAATGAGGACTATATCCAAACAAATAAATCCCAAAAAAACATCTGATTTTACAAAATCCGATTGCAAATTATCTGTGCTGTCTAATATATACATCTACATATAATCCACTACATATAATCTTTTTTTTGTTGTTTTAGACTCTTTGTTGATCATATCAACCCTGAACTTGGATCCAAAGCCAACAAGGCAAATGACTTCAAAGAAGACTGAAAAATGAACAGGACTGTTAACCTGAAGGTTTCTTCTACTCTGCAAAAAGACTTTAAACAACATTGAGTTTGATGGATTTTGTTTAGATCATTCTCGGAGACATTTTCCATTAAAAGTAAGTACAGTACCTTCATTTTTAACTGTAAATTGCTATTTTCATTTTCATTCAGGAAATTTTCATTATGTTTGCTTTTTGGTTTCCTTTCAGTGTTGTGTTTTACTTCATATTGTTACCATTTGTTACCGTTTGTTATTTTTTAAAATGTATTATTTTTATTACAATTGTTTGAGAGTATGGTTTGGAGTACAGCGTGAAATGCAGTAATTAATAGTATGTCCAGCTAAATAAAACATTATAATGCTGTACAATACAGTTTAATAATCTAAGAATGTCTAATATAACAGTAGGATACTGTATTTGGTAATTACAGTACCAGATTGTAAATTTTTGTATTACAGTACAAAAACCAGATTGTATTACAGTAGGTGGTTCTCTAAATATAAAGAATGTAGCTGGCAAACCAGCTGCCAGTGTTTTATTGTAAATTTACAGCAAAAAGAAAAACCGTTTAATACTGTAAAGTTATATTACAGTAAAATACTGTATTTGGTAATAACTGTACCAGATTGTAAATAATATTTACAATAGGTGGTTTTGTAAAAATACAGAATGTGGCTGGCAACCCAGCTGCCAGTATTTTACTGTAAATTTACAACGATAAGTTTTACATTTTGTCACTTCTAAAAAATGAACGAATGCTCAAATATAAAACCAACTTTACTTCAGGAAGCATGATAGGCGGAATAGCGCACTTTTCATCATGACATCATATTTTATTCTTTCAGGCTATTACATCCTTGCTTTCCAGCAATTTCATCCAAACAAAGGTCTTTAAATGGCCCTTAAACAGACTGGATTACTGATGCTTCAGCATGCCTGCTACCAGCAGCTCATGCGAGCCAGTCGAAGATTGAATTTAAATTTTAAAACATACCTGTTTAAAATAGACAGCCATGTCCTCTTTCAGATCGTGATTTTGAACTGCATACTTCCCTCCAGTGTGCAAAAGTGACTCCGATATTGATTCCGGATTGAGAAAAGTTTTGATTCTGCATTTTTTAAACTTTCATAAACAAACTTTCTTTTCATGGATACAAAATCACATTGGTCTTTCAGAAGGAAGTTCATGTTAATGCTGAGTTTCCTTCTCTTTTTCTCTATCACTCTCTCTCTGTCAGCAGCAGCAGATCACTGCTGCACATGCGTGCAAATGACGGAGCTATCTGCATGAACGTGTGCAGATATGCAAATCTACTATTTGTTGACAGACAGTTTGAGCTACCTATCGTATTTTTCGGCCCAGAATTTGTAATTGGATGAGCGTTTTTAGTCCTATGCCTTGCCCAGACTATAAAAATACATATAAATACATTTAGATTAATTACTTTAATCATTACAATTGGAACGCGAAGAGATTTTCAATCTGCACAACAAAAACAGTTTTGCAATGGAAATGTGAAGTGAAATGCTTAAAACAAATAGAAGTGGAGGGCTTGCGATTATATTTAATGAGGAGATAAAAGATAATTACATGTGCTGACCTGAGGCTTTACATTAATCAAATCAGAATCACTGTTGTCCAATAACTTACTTTCTTAAGCCATTAAATTGAATATTAGTATTTTGCAAAACAACTAGAAAAAATATTATATATAGTTGTCATCATGCCAAAAACAAAATAAGTTAGATATTAGTTATAAGTTTTTTTATTTTATTTCAAATAATCTTCATTCATTCATTTTCTTTTCAGCTTGGTCCCTTTATTAATCTGGGATTGCCACAGCGGAATGAACTGCCAACTTATCCAGCATTTGTTTTACTCAGCGGATGCCCTTCCAGCTGCAACCCATCTCTGGGAAACATCCATACACACTCATTCCCACTATGGACAATTTAGCCTTCCCAATTCACCTGTACTGCATGTCTTTGGACTGTGGGGGCAACCAGAGCACCCGGAGGAAACCCACGTGAACGTGAACATGCAAATTCCACACAGAAACGCCAACTGACCAAGGCTCGAACCAGCGACCTTCTTGCTGTGAGGTGACAGCACTACCTACTGCGCCACTGCATCACCCCTAAAATAATTTTGTCTCTGTTAAAAGAAACACTTGGCAAATCTTTTTTAAATAACTAGAATTTTACAGGAAAATAATACCTACATGCATGTATACAGTTGAAGTCAAAATTATTTTAATGAGTTTGCCTTTGCCCAATTTTCTTTTTTAGAGGACATTATAGACATGTGTTTTGCTGCTTCATTGAACAGAAAGTGGATACCTGGTTTAAATAACAGTCAGGCGTTTAAACATTTTTTGTAAATACCGTATTTGTAAATTTCCTTCTTGCTTCCCGAAGCAACATAGGGGGGTTTAGGGGATTTCTCTTTGTTGAAGACAGATGGCGCTGCGTGTTCAACTAATGCGGTCTTACCAGGGCAGCTCAGTCCAGAACGAAACAAAAGCAAGTCCCGATTTGTTGTATTGACCTTATTCTTCAATGCGGAAGTGTGCGCGTTTTTGCGATTGTTTTAGAACTTCCGATTCAGTTGCCTATGGGAAAATGACTAGGAATAATCAACGGCAAAAAACGGTCAAACTACTTACTCTACAAACAAGTGTTTGCATTAGAATACAGACAAAGTAGAATAATATAATAAGAAAATATCAGTTTGCAACACCAAGCAGCAAAACGAGCTGTTTTTAACGTTTAAAAATGAATGGAAGTGAATGAGACCGGAAGTTTCTAGCCAAAATGATTCAAATGGCCGCGCCCACTCGTACGCGGAGAATAAGGTTATTAGGCTAGCTGTGGCTACTGTTACATTTACGTTGACACAACCTCAGTTTATTTCTTAATATATATATATATGACATTCGTTTCGATGTTATAAGCCAAAAGATGGGTCCAGGGTAGTTAAGTGTGCTAAGGTGACTGAAAACTGACGGAACAGCACCAATAAAAGTCTCATAAAAGTCGTGCTTATGTTTCACTCTAGGCGGCGCGCGCACACGAGTTTGCTCTCTCTCTCTCTCTCTCTGTCGACTCAACTCATCCCCGAGGACTCTTGTTCTTATAAGACCTGTCGTTTATCTTCAAAGCTCCGTGTGTTTTGAGGAATTTTGTTCAAAGTTATTTTTATTCCTATTTTGTCTGTTTTAGTTTAGTTTTTATTCCTATTTGTTTTGTTGTAAAGTATACGAAGATGATTTGCATGTTTGCAGTGCTGTGTTATCCTTTGTACCTCACTGGTAAGTTGTGGCTTTATGTTTTGCAATTTATAATGCAGGTTGCTGGCTATATTTCTTCTAAGCAATAAATGTGGCTCGTTTTGTATTGGTTTCAATAGCTTGGTCATACCTTTTACACAGAAAAGCACCTTTTTTATTTAGTTTGTTTGGTTTTAGTCCGTTTAGTTTTTTTGTGTTGCTTTGTTACTGCTGTTTCACACAAACCTACTCATCTGCAGTGCATTTGCGGTCTGTGTTTTTTTTTAGCAGGTTAGCTTTCACACATGTAGTCGTCATTCTGTGAAACTGATGCCATTTCCACTTTGCTTTTTTCGAAATGATCATTATGTACAAACTGTGAAAAAAACTTGTCTACATGGTCTAATCCTATATCAAAATACCTTAAAAATCCACAATACTCTGAAGTGAGGCATTTCTCTCTCTCCATACACACACATTCACTATGGCCAATTTAGTTTATTCAGTTCACCTATAGTGCAGGTCTTTGGACTTGTGGAGGAAACCCACGCAAACATGAGATGAACCCACGCCAACTGACCCAGCCTGGGCTCGAACCAGCAACCTTCTTGCTGTGAGGCGATTGTGCTACCCACTGCGCCACAGTGCAGCCCTCTTTTTGTGTAATTAAATTCCTGCATGCCGCCGGCCATCAACTAACTACATTTCTAACTGACGAATGACATGAACTAGTGCGTTGTCTGCTGTCATGTCGCGGTGTGCACCTTCGCAATTTCAGGAGGCATGGCTTTGAAACACAGTCCCTTCCCTGCCATCCACAGATAAAATGCTAAACCGTTAGCATTTTGACAGATCACCTACTGCACCTTTAAGTAATTATTTCAGGAATTTTTGATTTACCTCTGATTTTGTTTCTCATCTTCAGGTGTGTCTGGTGCTGATGGATTAGTGTCAGTGATTGAGGGAGATTCAATCACTCTAAAGCCTCGTGTCGCTGACATACAGAAAAATATGTTGAGTTATAAGTTTGGAGCAGAAGGTGCCCTCATAGCTCTCAGAGATGGGAATCACAGCTCAGTAAATTATGATGTCTCTGAGAGATTCAAAGGCAGATTACATCTAGATCAGACTGGAGCTCTGACCATCAGTGACAGCAAAACCACAGACTCTGGACTTTATGAACTAAATATCATAGGAGGAAGAGAAGATCAAGTCAAGACATTTTGGGTCACTATCTATCGTAAGTACAGTATAGTTTTTCTATTTCAAATAAACAATTTTAACAGATGTTGGTTTGTTTGTTTGTTTGTTTGTTTTGGCCTGCTGCTTGTATCACTGGCCATAACTAGGAAACCAAGTACTGAAGATGTGATTTTTTTTTTCAAATCATTTAAGTGAAATTCACAAACAATTCATTCAGTGATTTTTTTTTTTTTTTTTTTTTTTTTTTTTTTTTTTTTTTTTTTTTTTTTTGAGCTGATTTACAGCATTAAGCAAATAAAATCTTCAGTATTTTGATATTGCATCTTAGATGCGGTGATAATATCTCAGGTTTTTGCCAGTCTGACGCCGAATCATATTCTTATGTAGATGTTTCTGAAACCTCTATTTAAGCCCCTCTCGAAGTAAAACAAGAGATGATTAGGGCCCTTTACACTGATCAAAATAATGAGATGCAAATGTATGACTTTTTTTTTTTTGCTATTGAATTAAAGCAATAGATACCCTTGGAGCAATACACATCAGGAATCATCATAGTGTGACAAAGCAAGCGTTTTCAACCAGTGGTTTGGATTGTCATCCATTTTGATTTGAGCTTTAGACCTCATGACCACTGCTCTTTTTGTACACAGTAATGCAGTCCATATTGAGTCATATTTATGCATGTATTAGCTTAATATTTCACCTGAATTAATATGAATCATTAATAGTTCAATCTTTGAATTCTTGAATATTTTGGCAACTTTAGGGACAAGTAAAAAGATAACCAGCGTTACTAGACCAGTCATATTACTGTACATACCAGTAATTTTTATATTAGCTTTTGCTTTCTTTTATGTTGTTTATTTATTCTCCCGTTCTGTTTTTGATTATTTTTTATAATGCTTAATCAGTCACAAAAAAGTATTACCTGTACAATTCTTGTGGTTTATAATTATTTTCCATGTTTTTCAGCTCGTCTACCTGCTCCTGCAATTATCAGAAATTGCCCACAATATTCATCTTCATCTATATCTGAACATTCAGAGGTGTCCAGATGTGTGCTGCTGTGTTCAGTGCTGAATGTGAGTATTGTGAGTCTCTCCTGGTACAAAGGAAACAGTTTATTGTCCAGCATCAGTGTGTCTGATCTCAGCAGCAGCATCTCTCTACATCTGGAGGTGGAATATCAGGATAAAAACACCTACAGCTGTGTGGTCAATAACACCATCAGCAACCAGACCACACATCTGGACATTAACACACTCTGTCAACCATGTGATGGTGCGTAAGTGGTAATATAAGTCCAAATGTTGTGATATTTCAAACAAAGGAACCTCATATAGCAACCTTTATTTCTTTTAGAGAGCCTATGCTGTGGTTCTGTCGAAGGTGTGATGAGATTGGTCATCTCAGCTCTGGTGGGCATGGCTGCTGCTGCTTTTGTGGTTGAAGACATAAGATCCAGAAAGGGAGAACAGGACAGCAGGGAGGAGACACGCTGTTAACAATCTTTGCAAATTACACCGCATTATACTGTATTATGAATTAGGGCTGTGCAATTAATCAAAAATTTGGTTTCGATTTTGGCTTCTAACGATTATGAAAAAACATTAATCAAGATAAAACGATTATTGCATCATATACCGCCCCCTTTCCAGTTGTATACATTTGTTGCTCTGCAAAGCTCAGTTTCACGTGAACATTACTAAAAGCATGTACTGTAATTTAACGTTTGCAGCGCATAATTCACTGATGTACATTCCAATCATTCATGTTTTTAAAAGTGCGAGAGAGATCACATGCTGTTGTGTGTATGCACTCAACCTCAGAGATGAGCAGAGCACACACATCTAAAGTCATCTTAATGTGAGCGCTTTCATGGTCAAATAGGTGTCAAAATGCGGTGTTTAGTCATTTTTCATATTAACCCTCATTTGTGTAATAAACAAGTTGAGAATTAAAAGACATGAAAGAGAAACCATAAACAGAACTGCACTGCGCGCAATATTCCTGCTGCCGACTGTCTTTATCATTAAACAACAAAAGGAGAAAATCACAAGTTTTTTTCTTACAGTGAAGATGCTTAAAGCACAGTTTGTTTCATATTTTTATTCTAGTGTATTTATTTGCCTTTCCTTATTTACAGGGAGGAAAATAAATGAATATATACAGTTGAAGTCAGAATTATTAGCCCTCCTCGATTACTAGCGACCCTTTTCCCCCCCATAGTTTTAATAACTTTTATACTCTTTAATAACTTTGATCTTTGCTATGATGACCGTGCAAAATATTTTACTATTTTTCAAGATACAAGCATTCAGCTTAAAGTCTGATTTAAAGGATTAGTTAGGGTATTAGGCAAGTGATTGTATTAAAAGTAGAGGCTAATAATATTGACCTTGAAATAGGCTTCAAAATATTTAAACCTGCTTTAATTCTAGCCAAAATAAAACAAATAAGCCTTTCTCCAGAAGAAAAACTTTGAAATACTGTGAAAAATTCTTTCCTCTGTTAAACATCATTTGGGAAATATATATATAAAAAATGTACAGGAGGACTACTAATTTTGACTTGTACTGATAATCGTTTTGAATAATCGTGATTACAATTATGACCAAAATAATCGTGATTATGATTTTTCCCATAATCGAGCAGTCCTAATATGAATCGTATTTTGTAGTTATGCAGTATATGTTATTCCATTTTAAAGTTGGACTGTGGGAAATATCCCCTTGGCACCAAAAAAACAGTATTCAGGTGAATTGAAATGCAGTTAAAAAAACAAAGAAAAGAAAACAGACCAATCATAGGAAAGACAGTAATTTACCGTTTGCATTGTTTTACAGTAAATAGATAAATCAGCAATGAATTACAAGTCATTTTTTAATTGTATGCAAATGTTACAGGCGAGAAGACATAATTTTATATTTTCCATTAACAAATATACAATACTGCAAATGCATGTACAGCAAGACAATATGGTACTGTAAATATGAAGGCAATAGTTTTGCTGTAAGTTTGATTTACAGTATTGCTGGTGAACTCCTGCCAGTATGTTACTGTAAATTCTACAGGAGATTGTTAACAGTGTATAACAAGACCTTCACTTGAAAATCATCCTGTATCTTTTAACATTTGCTCAAAAAGTAGGGATGTTGATTGAACTGCAGGGAACAAAAATAGCTGGTTTAACAGAACATGACTTTTTATTTTAACAACAATTTTTATTTTAAACATTGTTGTACAAATTGACAAAGGTTTAATTTTTCAGTTTAGCAAAAAATAAAAATAATAAATTAATTAAATTAAAAGAAATAATACAAAAGCAAGAATAATATAGATTCAAAATAACTTGACACACTTTGAAAGAACAATAAATAAATATCAATATTAATGTTAAATAATACAGCAATAACTAATTTGTCTAATCTATATACTTTCAATGTATGTCAGTTCAAGAAAAGAGTCACCATCTAGATTCTCCAAAAAGTCATAGAATATTTTCCAAATAGACCAAAATATATATGAAAATAATATTAAATCTTTTCTGGGGCAAGAGGTCATTCCCGTAATCCACTGAGATTCAACAAGACTGTCTTCTTTTTTCCAAGAACATGCAATTACTTGTTTAGCTTCCAGCAAACATAAAATCAACAGCACTTCTCACCTTTGTTTAGTCACATCAAAGTTCAATGGACAAATGTGCAATATACACAAGCTGGGATCGAGAGGAATTACTTTACCAATGATTCAACTTACAATGTTCAGTATTTTAACCTGAAAACAACTGACTTTAGAACATTCCCACATACAATGAAATGGTTCCATTCTCTTGTTTACATTTATAGCATGTATCTGGGATAGTTTTGGGTAGAAAGGATGCAACTTAACTGGAGTTACATACTGTCTACTCAGCCATTTATATTGAAGCAATCTAAAATGAGTTCTTGTTGTCCGAGTTTGGGCTTTTAGACAAGCTTCCTGCCACTCTTCTTCAGTTATAGAATATTACATATTTAGTATATTTACTGTACTATACTACAGTTAAGTTTAACAGCAGTTGTGGTATACAGTAAAAAAGCTTTAAAGTAAATTATGAGCATAAATGATAAAAAAGTTTGTGTAAACCTTTATACTTCCTAAATCTACTTTGTAATAATATTTGTTAAAATTTGTGCTGCACAAATCAATTTAATTAGCTGTTTTTATTGAATAAATTGTATTGTTATTATTGATGCGACTACATCATTGACTCCTCTTTTGAATTCTGTGTACTCGTATTTTATTTGTTAAATTCTCTTTTTTCTGCAGATTTTAACATTCTTCCTAGAAATCAGACTTGACAGTGTAGTTGTCATAATCACCAGAGATCTAGCCCATGCAGAGTGCTGGAGAACTACAGATCTGCCACCAAATGAACTACAACTCCCTTCAGGCACCACACACACCTGTTCTGGTTCACCTTTGATTACACACAGCACAGGAGCTGCTCAAGAACTGATCACACAGACTATAGGTGCATCCCAAATCGCATACTTGTGCACTATTCTACGCCATTTTGTAATATAAATGTTGTAAGTATATTCACACAGAAAACTCCTAAAATAATAAGTTCTCTTTAATAACCCAGATGATGCACTCATCAACCGGTAATATGAAGTGTGAAATGATGGACACTTTACGCACTCAGGGGCTGCAGTTTTGCTCGCGTAGTGGAAGAGGCGGAGCTATCAGGTGATCATGTTTGATTATTTATTTTGAATTGTGAAAACAAAATTCTTCTACGAGAGTGATTATAGCGCCTCCCGATGGTGATGCAGTTATACTTATGGCAGGTATTATTTGATCATTTATTTCACTAATTTGACCACCGTCAAACATCATCAGGGAAATGGTTTGAATTTCCGCTTAGTAAAAAAGCATTAAGGCTTGTACACACCAGGACGCTCTTCGTTTGTGTTTATCATCAGCGTTTTTCAAGACGTTTTTCTGAATTTAAACCCAAGCGATTTTCACTGGCGTCAAGTAGAAGAGTATGCAAAATCACTCCTTGACATTAGATGGCGCTTAACTTTAAAGTTTGACACAACTTTAAGCTTCTGACACCCGCTTGTGAAAGAAGAAGACGACAAGTTGACGCTTGTTGTTATGGATGGTTCAAGTAGCAGCTCTAGCGATGAAGAAATGATTACGGTTTACCAGTGCAATAAGCAGCTCCATGTTCATATCAACTCTGGGCATCTTTAATGTGCACTCGCATTGACAGTTTTGCGCATGAGCCCCTCCAAGTGCTGTTTACTGTAACTTCAGCAGCTTCTTGCACGTGATCAAAAGCGCCAATCTGATTGGTGGAGAAGGTTTTGACGCGTTGGTGTGCATGATCACATTGACGCCCTTTATGTAGTCATGAGGCGTTAAACGTCGACGGAAAACGCGAGCAAAAAAACGTCTCATTGTGCATGGGCCTTTAGTGTACTACATTAGTGTAGTGTGGGACGACACTACATACATATAAGTACATAGTGCATAAGTGTATAGTGTGCCATTTGGGACGCAGCTTATATAAACTGCTCAGATTGACACTCTCATTGCTGAGTCTTGTTTCCGGTAGCAGTTCTAAGCTTATTATCCAGTCTAGGCTTTCTGTGTATCAATCCTTGACTTATTTTTAGTGTCTTGATTCTCTGATGCCTAGCCTGAATATTTGCCTGTTTAAACTATGAATTCGGATTGCCTGTATGCTCCTGTTTTGATTCTGTGTTGACCATTCTCTTTTGAATAAAGTACTGCACGTGGATCCTCAACTCCATTGCCAGCTTTCCCTCAGTTACAATAATCTGGAGGTCTGGCCTCATTACATCGCAATTGACTTTACTTTGTTACACCACTTTGGTAATCTTTAATCAAAATTTAAAACTGCTCTATAGTATATATATATATATATATATATATATATATATATTTTTTTTTTTTTTTTTTTTTTTTTTTTTATTTTTTTCTGTTGATGTGAGTTTGAGTAATTAAGCTGAATATCTTTAAGTACTCTTCTCCAGCCATTAGCTTGGTGTAAGCAGCCTTTTCCCCACCAGTTAAATATAACAATTCTTAGGTCATTAATGGATGTAACTTAAAAGCTGAAATAGCATATTGCTAACTATGCAGCAGGTGAGTAGTATTCCTGAATTCAAAGCATTAAAAAAACAGTAGGCAATATGTTTGATTACAAATAACTTTATCACTAAGTACTGACCAGACAGCTTCAAGTCCAATGACCTACCCTTGCTGCCTGCGCAATGCGCATGTCCATTAAAGTGATATTGCACTCATAATTGAGAGTTCACTTAACCACAAGTCGTCACCTTGGAATTATAAGGTTCTTTCTGCGTTCTGAATGATTTTGAGATATTGAGCTTCAAAGTTTTTGCAGTCCATAGCAAACAGTATGTGTGTAACATTTGTTTTTTTTTTTTTTTAAATAAAGAGTCTTAAAATGTAAAACATCCCTAAGTTGTCATTTAATAAGAATATGTCAATAACTCAATTTTGACAAAAATGTCAGAACCTTATAATTTTAAGGTGGCGAAGTGGTTCCATACCTTTATGAGATTATATTTTGTTTCACACAGAAAGAGGATATTTTGAACAATGTTAAAAATCTCCATAGAAAAAAACAAATACTATGGGAGTCAATGGTTACAGGTTTCCAGCATTTGTTTAAAACATTTTTTTTTTTTAAAGGAAACTCAATCAAGTTTGTGACAAGTGGAGGATGAGGTAATGGTGACAAAGTCATGGGGTGAACTATCCCTTTATAGTGAGATCCCTAAACACAAAGTTGAATCAATATTTGACAGATAAAAGACTTAAAAGCAAGAAAACGCCATGAAATCAATATAAACTGACAATGAGGAGATGTATTTCCTTTTTCTGCTAACTGAATCCAGTAAAGACATTAAATTGACCCACATGGCAAAAACACAAAATGCATTAAACGTATACAGGTGTCAGAAAATGTAAAATAGTTTAATAAAGACATCGTTCAAGGAGGAAACTAAAATTATTTTGCCACAAAAAATCATGTTTTAACAATTAAATTCATGCTTATTTCCTGGTTTTAGCTCTCGAGTGACATAAGGCTTTGCGTGAACGGGGAGTTTACTCTCACTGTGAGCTGTCCTTCACAAACAGAGCAGTGTTCATTTCTGAAACTAACATTTGACGTCGACGAAGATTCGAAGAAAATGATTTTCTTATCGACATTGCTCCACTCGTTGCTTTTGATTGGTAAGTGGCTTCTTTAGTAATAAAATAGCGCATACTTTTTTTAATTAGTCGCATTTATTCCATTCAAAACCCTCTTATAAGGCTTATAAACGATGCGTTTTTACGGATGAGGGCTTCCATTTGGCCAGTCGCAAACTGTCAGAGCGCTGGTAAACATGACATGATGAGAAGTACTACATAAGGATTTTTTTCTGCCTTTTCTGCTTATAATTAATCAAAAGGGTTTTTTATCATTCAGTTGATAACGGTACCACGAAGGTACCGAATAGGGAAATCTCAAAAACTTGCTCAGTATCAAAACTGAAGTTGAAATACAGAGCCCGAGAGTACGCAATTTGTGAGTGTGATCACCAAGTGCTCTTACTGTGCATGTTCACTTGAGTGAGTTAAATGCAGATACTTTACTAAAGAAAAATGGTTCATTAGATGTATTTTTTTAAAAGTGTTTATTATGATTGAGTTTAAACTAAAATATTAAGTTGAACATTGGTAAGTTTGTTTGTTTAAATTTAGCCCTTATAAATTGTTTCCAACCATTCATTCATTCATTCATTCATTCATTTTCTTTTCGGCTTAATCCCTTTATTAATCAGGGGTCACCACAGCGGAATGAACCGCCAACTTATCCAGCATGTTTTTATGCAGCGGATGCTCTTCCAGCCCCAACCCATCACTGGGAAATGTTTCCACCACTTACCTTAAAAATATTGAATAAAAATCCAATTAATTTTTTTTTTTTATTTCCTGAGTGCATTTCAAATGCGTTAAGTTATCATATGAACACACAAACACAAGAGGTTGAATAAAATAGTTAATTTCATTCAGAGTTCACACACTACAAAACATTGCTATTTAATTTAGTGCACATGTAAGGATATTGGGAGTAATTTCAAACACAACTCAAGTAACTGTTTCTGTCTTCAGGTGTGTCTGGTGCTGATGGACTGGAACTAGTGTCAGTGATGGAGGGAGATTCAATCACTCTAAATCCTGGTGTTGCTGACATACAGAAAAATAAGTTGCTGTATACGTTTGGAGCAGGAAGCACTCTCATAGCTCTCAGAGATGGGAATCACAGCTCAGTAAATTATGATGTCTCTAATGAGATATTCAAAGGCAGATTACATCTAGATCAGACTGGAGCTCTGACCATCAGTGACAGCAAAACCACAGACTCTGGACTTTATGGACTGAATATCATAGGAGGACAAGTAGGCCAAGTCAAAAAATTCAGTGTTATCATCTATTGTAAGTAGTTTGTTGATAAGTCAAATTTTGGAAATGTAAATATTCATAGTTATTGGATGATGTATCAAATGTAGTATTATTTATGTCCTATTGTATATTTTAAGATTTCTGTGATTAACATGCTTTTGACTCTTATGCATTAATTAGTATTTCGTGTTTGCCTCAAGTAAAGGGCTTACCTGACCCTTGTGCTTTTTGCACCCATCCGTACTTGGCTGAATTTGCACCACTCTTGTATGCGTAAAAGAACCTGGCATTTTGTTTCTAGTTGTATGTTTTTCAGATGAACTTCTCTTGACACAATATGTATTTTGAGTGATTTCAGAAGGGCCAAAAAACTGATGCACATTTGTCTGTCCATTATTGTGGTTAGGTCAAGGGCAAAAAAAGCATCTAGCTTCCTAACCAGCTGTGCTAAAACTGCTTACTCTACATTGCATATTATTTTTCCTAGAATCAGCTTATATTCGAGGTGATGTGTACTTTTGGACACATGTCCCTGAACACATAAACTTTGTATGCCTTAATGTAGAAAAAGGGACACAGAAGGTTTATGTGTCAGTTCACAGTCTGGAACTGTTGGACTCACATCTTCAGAATCAACTTCTGCCGTTTTTGGGGTGCTTCTCTTCTATCTAACTCTGAATGTTTACTTGAATTCTTTTTAGTCTACTTCTTTTCAGTTCGACTTTTATATTAATTGAGTTACTCTTGACTTTAACGAGTCTGCTTAATTTAAATCCTCTCTAATGGTTATTGGGTTTAGTATCAAAATGTAGTTTTATTTATTGCAATGCTGTTGACCAAATGGATCGTGTTTGTGATATCACTGCTTATTGATTATGAAATATCAATGTATATCAAACAAGAGTTTGAAAAGTATGGTCAAAATATTTAATACTTTGTAATTAATTAGCATTTTGGTCCAAATTAATCGTCTGACGTTGATAAAATTTTGCATCACTTGTCTATTTCAAATGTACAATTTTAAAAGAATTAAAGTTGTTCAAAAGCGTAAGTTTTGTTTGTTTGTTTTGGCCTGCTTAAATTACTTAATTATTAAACTAAGCAACCAAGCACGAAAATGTGAATGCTTAAATTGTATTAGTCAAGTTCAGAAACAAATCATACAGAGTGATTTTTGAGCAGACTTAACACGTTAAGCAAAAATAGAATAAGCTTTCTCAATATTTTGCTATTGCATCTCAGATCCGGTGATAATATTTCAGGTTAAAAATCACATGAACCTTTTTTTTCCTAAAGTTGTGGCGTAAATAATAAAGTACATTTAATTTAAAGTAAATTTTTTCAAAAATATAAATACTTTGATACAGATATTTTAAAAAATGCATTTAAAAACAATGATTAAAAGTACAATAACAAAGTAAAAGTATCAACCCTAGCTCATTACTGATTCGCACCCCTGCATACATTTCTGGACAGCACGAAATACATCACAAGTATGTTTTCTTTGCAGATTTTGTTTTTGCAAATCCACCAGCTTTTTCAGATCTCAAATTTCTTCTGCAACTGTCATTCGTGCCTGCTCTTCTCGCATAAATCCACCAGAGTCTGCTGTCAACTGACTGACTGACTGACAAACCGACCGATCGATACCCATCCACCCCTTCCCTAAACCCAACCGACAGTGTTTTCAAAAGCACCGATTGACCCGCCCATTGCCTGTCCAAAACCCAATCTGTTTTCAAAAGCAATCCAGAAAAAGAAAAGGCCTTACGGCTGCCTGGTTTTTACCACATTTTCAGATTTTACCTTGTTCTTGACCTGTTATTTACTTTTTTTATTTTATTTTTTGTGTTTTGTTTTTGTTTTACCTGCTTTCTGGAACCGTTTTTCGCTAAACTCGAACCCTGTCAAGTCCAGCAACTTATGCAGCAAGCCACTGGGCAAACTGGTAACAGCAGATAGGGTGTCCATATGGACGGTAAGTGGTCAGCTGGTAGTGCAAAAAGAAACAGAAGCCATTGACGACATCATACCGCCATGTAGCATTCGTTTTAAAGAAGAAATGCAGCCATACATACTTCTGGCTACATAATTCGCGCTCTCCAGAAATGTGTACCAAAGTACATTATTACAATAAGCTTGTGTTGCAATGTATTTTCCCCCACTGCCTGCTATTTTTATTAATCAGTCATCACATTTGTGTTTGTTCTAGAAAAACAATTGCTAGTCTCAATCTGAATGTGAGATTATGTAGATTTTTATGAAACATCTTTTTAAGCCCCTTCGAAGTAAAACAATGGATATAAAAAAATATATATAAAAGTATGACATAAATCTTTTTTTTAATTGAATGCTATTGAATCAATAGATACCTATATACACATCAGGCATCATCAGAGTATGACTGTAACCAATGGATGCGGACAACGGAGTTGGGGATCCAAGTGCAGTTCATTGAAGACAGGTTGTACAGGCAATGGTCAATGCAGGAACAAAACAGTAGCATAGGGGTAATTCGCAAATGTAGTCAAAGTACAGGCAAGAGGTCAGGCTAGGTGGAGAAGGATCAAAACGAGGAACAAGAGACAGGCATTTAAAACAGGAAAAACGCTTTGTAATGTTCATGAAAGAAACAACACTCAGCAATGTGTGTGTGCAAGTGTGATGTATGAATAGTCTGTGTAATAAGCCCTTGATTAGCATCCAGCTGTGTGTGTGTGTAATCATCAGAGATCCGGAACAGGTGTGTGTGAGTTGCATGAGGGGAAATGTAGTTCGTAAAGTGACAGAATCCTAGTCCGGATGAAGGTCTGTGTTTACCAGCGATCTGCAAGCCTGAATCGCTTGTGATCGTGAAAATGACAAAGCAAACTTTTTTAACCTGTGGTTTGGATTTTTTTTTCCCCATTGACTGTCATCCATTTTGAATTGAGATTTAGACCTTATGGCCGCTGCTCTTTTTGTACACAGTAATACAGTTATTTACCTCTGAATTCATATTGAGTCATATTTAAACATTTATTAGCTTAAAAATTCACCTGAATGAGTATGAATCATTAATAGTTCAATCTTTGAATCCTTGAATATTTGGGTATTTTTAAGGACATACAAAGTAAAAAGATAACCAGTGTCTCTAGGCCAGTCCTATTACTTTACATACCAGTCATTTTTTATATTGGCTTTTGTTTTCTTTTCTTTTATGTTTATTTATTTTCCTGTTCTGTATTTGATTTTCTTTGTAATTGCTTAATCAGTCACAAAAAAGCATACGTTATAATTATTTTTGATGTTTTCCAGCTCGTCTACCTGCTCCTGTCATTATCAGAACTTGCCCACAAAATTCATCTTCATCACTTTCTGAACATTTAGAAGTGTCCAGGTGTGAGCTGCTGTGTTCAGTGTTGAATGTGAGTGCTGGGAGTCTCTCCTGGTACAAAGGAAACAGTTTATTGTCCAACATCAGTGTGTCTAATCTCAGCATCAGTCTCTCTCTACCTCTGGAGATTGACTATCTGAATGATTCCTACAGCTGCATGATTGGTAATTCGTTCACCAACAGAACTGAACATTTCAACTTTGACCTCTGCCGTCCATGTTCAGGTATGAATTAATGAAATCCTCACAAATACCCAAAATATTGCATTCTCTGTTTCTCAGTCCAGTATTAGGCCAACATTTTGATTGAAAAAGTGTTTGGTATTGATCAAATATTTTGTCTGTTACAGAATTGAAACCATTTTACATGCAGCTGATCTGTGTTCCGGCTGGACTTCTGTTTATCATAGCTACAATTTGGATGATTTGCATCTACAAGAAACGCAAAAAAAACAATCAAGAAGGCAAGTCTGCCAAATATTGGTGTCAATAAAATCCACACAAAATCTAAATTGACAGTTTAGTTTGCTCTTCTTAATGTAAACAGATAATCCATGGATGTCCTTCTTTGATAACTTTGGCTTGTCCTTAACAATTAGTTGCAAGCAGGAGCATTAAATTAAAACTCCGTCCTCTGCCTTTATAAAACACGTCACTGTTAGGATCACCAGAACACTCAGATTCAACTAAACTACATATCCCATCATGTACTTCACTCACACACCAGTCCCAGTTCACCCTCTGATTACATTCACACAGCTAAAGCTGTTCAGGACTAGTCACATGAGTTTGTTCATAATGTGTTGTTGAAATGAACAGAAAAAAATATGCAAATGCAGCCACAAACAAAAGGGTTTGTTTTAACACAACACATTTTGTAATAAGTGATGATAGGCTATTGAATTACTTGACAAAAATACATAACTGTTAATGTGGATCAAAGTCAGTTATTCAGCTTATACTATGGTTCCCAAACCTAAAGCCACTGTTTAGATGTTGTATTTCTGACATTTGTCAGGTTTTTATCTTGTGTGTTGGAATAGATCCTTACGAATCTGATCCAATTCCTTCTGTTGACTAATTTTTGATTGTTGTAGGTGCAAAATATCTGAAATCATTCGGCGTAGTGAAATGGAGCCGTAATGCTCTCAAAACCAGCCTGGAACTACTTTAGCTGTCTGTGTGTTTATATGAAAATAACAGCATGGGCTGGGACACACCAACCCGATGCCAAACAATAGCACAGATAAAACATAACTGTTTTCTTGCCTCGCGTCTGCTCATGTCTGGTTCTGTCTGGACCAAAAATCTTTGTGTTCCTTCTTGATTTCAGTTGTTTACTTGTTACTTGTCACTACATCACGCTCATGCTCTGATTTGTTGCTGAAGAACCAGAATTAAGCATTAAGAATTCAACAGCCCTGAAGTATAAGTTGCTTTAATATGTCTGTTATTATTGTTTTAACAGATCAGGAAACTAGAGAAGAGGTCACTTACATTGCTCCAAGTTTCTACAAAAGAAAACAACAGAAACCAGTAAGTTCATTTATGTTGTATTATATCTGTACCTGTATTATAGCTCAATCTTACTTCCAGCAATAAAGCAGGTTTAGAAATCACACACAAAAGCATCATATCAAATATTTATTAACTCTCTCCCCACCTGCATTTTTTTAAAGTGAAATGCAATTCCTGCATTCATTCTGCACTCAGTGGAGTTCTTGACCATAAATGATTGGCCAGAGTGTTCACATGTTGAACAAATATGGCTGTGATTGGCTTCAATTATCATCACTTGATTCTCTTCACTGAGCACTCGCACAGACAAAGGGACACAGAGAATTTTGAAAGCTGCGTCTATCAGCTGCTCATATATCAGCTCATAGATTAGCTGATAGACGTGGCTTTCAGACTCATGTATCTGTGTAAGCACTCTGTGAAGAAAGTGATGATCATCTATTTTAGCCAATAACAGTATGAACACAGTGGCCAGTCAGAGGTAAAATAAAAAATGCAAGTGGTCTTTTTTTCTTTTGGAATTTCAGTACTAATTTGATCGCAAAAGTTAGTAAAGATGATCCCAGTATATTTTTTTTGTTGAATCGGCTGTGTTTGCAATTGTAACTGTACCTGCTGTTATGGATCGTAGCATAACAAATAAAACCAAAACATAATTTACATTACTTTTAAGTTCCCTGACATAAAATTCACACCACATGCAAATTCTGGCATCTTGACAAAAACGAAACTATAATGCTGCCGTGACCAGATTATAAGAAAGAGTAAAGATTAACTAAATTCTTTTCTGGGTCTCCAGGCCATGCAGCCTATTCATGTCATATCTCCCTAAACTAAAGATGTGAGGTCTTTGCTGGTCCAATTACAGTTTATGTCTTGAGTTGTAAACAAGGAAAATTCAGAATTGTAACAAATTTCCTGTATTCAACACTGCTGTCATGCCATTTGTCAAATAACGCAAATCCCAAGATTGGATAAATGAATTGATCAATTGTCTTCCAGGCTTTCAGTTGAGTTTTTTCTTCAGTAGAGCATGTTAAGAACATTTTTAGCTGAATCCGTGATCATTGGTGATTAGTATAACATTAGTCAATAATGATTTTATTTTAGATTTACAATAAACCTACAAATAAGTCCAAATTAGTACCAGTGGCTCCTGGCGGCACATTTGACAACATTGTGCAAGAAATTGAATGTTGTTTACAATATTAGTAAGGGATAATCAACCGATTGCCGCGTGTAAAAGGTGCAATATGTAAGATTGACACCAAGTGGTTGAACTAGGTATTGCAGTCTAAATTCAAAACACTTTTATGCGAATGCTCTATGTGAATACAGTTGCCAGATTGTCGACATTAACAGAGGTGATCGTGCTTGACTGTCAAGCCTAAACCGTGTCCTAATTACAAACGGTGACAATAAAATGATCCTTTTAAAAAGGATGTTAAAATATATTTTTTCTTACCACTGGAATGTCTAATTTAAAAGCAGTTTATAGTTCTTTTAAAGAATCAAAACATACATTTAACACCTTTAAAGGATTTTAAGTGAATGTCAGAGATTACGTCTGCGCATGTTAATGACACGGGCATATCTAATAGCTCATTTAACGTGTTAGCTACTCTTTGCAAATATTTTGGAGCAAATTTGCTATTAAACAGACTTAACAGCGCAGAGCAGAAAAACATGCCCTCTTGTGCAGGCACAGAATACGACTCTCAGTAGGCTTTTTTGTCCAGACAGGATTCAATGTTGGTGGTGTTTGGTGTTGGCTTGATGATTCCCAGCTCTTTGTGAGCACTTCTTTGCTGAGATAATCGATCCACCTCACAGGGTTGACATCATGATGCTGATTAGACAGCATATGATTATTGCACAGGTGTGCCTTAGGCTGGCCATGATAAAAAAAAAATAATTCTAAAATGTGTAGACAAATGTGTGAACAATATTTAAGAGAAACTGGCCTTTTTTGGCTAAATAAAAGTGTTTCATTGTTGAGTGTCCAAATCATCACAGACCAAGGATTCAGCTAAAACTTTCTTTAACTGAATGTTAATCTAACTATTTAACTGAAGTGAAAAGTCGACTACATTTTGGATGGCTGAAGGCTGATTAAATTAAAATCTGTTTTTCATTTTGAGTGAACTATGTCTTTCAGACACTCTGAAAACACAAAGAATTCAAAGGAATTTATGCTAAAATAATTGTATGCATATGTGATTTGGACATCTGTGTGTTTTATTACAGAACATTAATGAGGAGCAAGAGGTGGTGTATGCAGGAGTCACCAACAGATGATGAATTATAAAATATTTTCTGTTTGCTAAACTATTTAATTGTATCAATGCAGCTTTTTTTGTGTAAACCTTTTGTTCAACATTTTAAAGCTGTGTACAGTAGGATGTTTAATAGTGTAATTATGATTAAAATACAAAGATACTGCATGAATGTTGCAAAATATTTTGCCCCCTTGTATATATCCTTCTGGGCATTAGATTAAATACTTTCCAATGACATTCTGTTTCAGTCCAATTGTTCATATAAGACACACTACAAGGCAAATTACTGTAATAAAAAAAAAAAAAAAAGGAAAACATAAAAAAAGAAGAAAAAAAAAAGAAGAATGAAATAACTTTTTAAAGAACATTTACAGTTGAAATCAGAATTATTAGCCCCCCTGAATTATTATTTTTTTATATTTCCCAAGTTATATTTTTTCTTCTGGAGAAAGTGTTATTTGTTTTGTTTTGGCTACAATAAAAGCAGTTTTAATAAAAATAAATAAATAAAAATTAAGGTCAAAATTATTAGCCCCTTTAAGCTTTTTTTCCTCGATAGTCTAAAGAACAAACCACCGTTAAACAATAACTTGCCTAATTACCCTAACCTGCTTAGGTAACCTAATTAACCTAGTTAAGCCTTTGAATGTTACTTTAAGCTGTGTAGAAGTGTCCTGAAAAATATCTAGTCAAATATTATTTACTGTAATCATGGCAAAGATAAAATAAATCAGTTATTAGAAATGAGTTATTAAAACTATTATCTTTAGAAATGTGTTGGAAAAATCTTCTCTCCTTTAAACAAAAATTGGGGAAAAAAATAAACAGGGGGGCTAATAATTCAAGGGGTTTAATAATTCTGATTGCAGCTGTAGATGTAAAAAATGAGTTCCCAAGCCTTTTAAATCCTCAAATCTAAATCAAAATGATGTATTTTATCATCATTAGCTTTATTTATTGCAAAGCATGTAAATTCTTGAATAAAATACAGCACATACTACAAATTATTTCAATACATTTACATACTTTAGACTTGTACAGGAATATAGTCACCGTCTGACAACTAAGAGTTAAAATAATGTGAAAAAGTTTGGCCACCAGTTTACCATTTGTAAAACAGAAATGCGCGAGACACTGAATCGATGATGTATAAAATGGAGGATGCTGCAAGCAAATGTCACCATAATCAATCACAGACTCACTGAATAAAAGATTTTCTTATCTAATAGCTTTTAGTGTGAAACAACGATTTCAGGCTTCTTAACTGGATTAACAATATGCACTTATAAAGGTGACAAACATTTTCTCAGCATGGCGATGAGCTTTAGGTTGGAGACAGTTGTCGGAAAAAACTGACAACTGCAGAGAGAAAAAAAACATTGATGTGTGAAAAACGTGCTCAAACCATGTTTACCACAAACAACAGGCACAAAGTGTTCAGGTCGTATTCGATGCACGCTGTTTTTAATGATCATCTTTGGTGTAGACTATTATTTTATACTGTAGTCGCAATCATTACTATTTAACCCCAGCATTGGTATGCATACATGTTGAAATTGAATTCAGTTGTGTGTCCTTTGAGCTAAAGCAAATGTATCTGTTTCAAACTACCTCACCACAACCAAGTTAAACACAGCACTCGACATAATTTAGCTATTTAAAAATGCTTGACAAGCTAAGAAAGTGAACAGATTAGAAAGACTTCAAGTGTAGTTACACTTTGTCATGATTTAACCAACTTCTGTTAAAACAAACCAGACAAGCAGTCAAAAGCTAAGCAACAAGCTGCAAAAGGTGCAGACATTTCGTAAGTGTGAAAGAGAAGTGTGAAAACCAGAGCAGAAACTAACTGCTTTATTGGAAAGATTACTCTCAGTACTGAATAGTGACATTATGCGTTCCAGTCTAGTCAAACAATAGGAAACATATAAAACTACAAATGTTTAAATGACACATACCTATTAATGATACTCAATCATGTGACGATGTCTCTAATAAACAATGAGTATTTTCGCGCCCTCTTGAGGCTGAACACGGACACATCAGTTTAAACGCCCTCTCACTGATTTCACTGACGAGCCAAAACATCAGCCATAGTTGAAGCTAATATCACTGATAATCTTTTAACAAGACACAAAGTAAGTTCTCAGTAGATTGGATAGTAAAAAAAACTCAAAACAAACACTAATCAACATGTCGGAATCAGGAGTTAGTTAGGTAAAAGATCTGAGAAACTTTAAAGAGTGGGATTACGTGAAGAAGACTGGATGAGAAACGGTAAGATTATCTTTATTACCTTTATTTGCCAATTAAACAACAGTTTACAAAGAAAGAAAAGACAAAGCAAATGACAATTGATGCACAATGCCAAAAGTATTCCTTCAGAACAAGCCAACCAAAGAACTCTATTGCTAACAATCTGCGTTAAAGTAGTTTGGCTTATATAGAAGTATAGGTTAACAACATAAAAAATGCAAACATTTCACATTTTACCTCTGACTGACCAGTTTAGCTCTCTCTTGTGGTTGAATTTGGAACCACACATTATTAAAGGTATATTTAAATGACTTCCTAAAAAGGACACTTGGTGACCTTAGACTTTCATAAATGATATGACAAGTCTATAACATTCATACACTTATATGCACTGAACAAACCACAAACACACACAAATTACAGAACAGTTTTTTACTTTTGTAATTATTCTGTCTGAAAAGTAACTCAATTAGGCAAGTTAAAAATAGCAATCTCAATGCATTGACAATAGAAATGAAACTTTTAGCTTTATTCAGAATTAATACTGAAAGGTAAACCGTACCAAAACAAAGTAGTGATTACATATTTCTTGCATACCATGTTTACATTCAAGTGGAACTGTTTGTCAAATGTAAAATTCATAAAATGCTATCTATCTATCTATCTATCTATCTATCTATCTATCTATCTATCTATCTATCTATCTATCTATCTATCTATCTATCTATCTATCTATCTATCTATCTATCTATCTACACACACACACCATTTATGCAAGAAATGGAACCAAGTTGAAAAATTAAATTATTCTGCAAAAGTAAAATGTAATAGAATTCTCTGAATCGATTATTCAAAACTGTTCAATCTATATATTTTAAGTCTTTTTGAAGAGCTGCACATGTGACCACCATGTTTTTTAGACTGTGTGTCAAGTTAAAAGATCTTCAAATTTCATATGCAATGCAGCTTATCACTGTTAGTTCTACAGCAGTGGAGTAATCAGAAGAACTCTGAGGCAGAGCTAGCCATGCACGTTTCTGTTTACAGGTGCACACAGAATTTGAAAAGAAACAAAACATGGTTAATATCTTACATTTTTAAAGTATTAATGATTTTGAATACCTTTTAATTCTTGGCACATCACACACCCGGCGCAATGTGGCACCAGGTATGACTAGTGTTTTTGGATGGCTGTGTCTGAAATCGCATACTATATAATATATAGTCTGCTAAAATTAGTATGTGAGCCGACTAGTATGTCCAAATTCATAGAATTTGAAAATCAGAATGCGAGAAGTACCCGGATGATGTACTACTTCCGGCGAGATTCTGAAGTGCGCATCATATGGACGCTATGCTATTCCATGATGTCCCACGAGAGAATTGGCAGTGAAGCGACGCAACTCACCCCTGCTGAAAAATCCAGCTTAAACCAGCCTAGCCTGGTTTTAGAGGGGTTTGGGCCATTTCCAGACTGGTTTCCAGTCATTTCCAGCCTGGTCTTAGTTGGTCAGGCTGGAAAATGACCAGCTAAATCCAGCTAAAACCAGCCTAGTTTAAACTGGACATAGCTGGTTTTGGCTGGGCTGGTCAAGCTGGTTTTGGCTGGTCATCTCCCAGCCTGACCAGCTAAGACCAGGCTGGAAATGGCTGGAAACCAGCCTGGAAAGGTCAAAAACCCCTCTAAAAAAAAAATCCAAGATGGCGCCGATGACGATGGCAGCCTCCGTGTCGTATTCTGCAGTAGTGTTTGTGTTTTTGTTAGTTTGTCCTGTCTCGAGTCATTTTCCTACAATTACTTTCACCAGAGACGAATTGTTGGACATTCGGGCACATACACCACCGAATATTTTTCCATACCTGGATTTATCTGATGTTCTGTTGGACATTGTAGTCGGCGGAGCCGCGGTGCTACTCAAACGCTTCCAAGCGCGCAGACGAGGAAAGCGTGCAGGCGCGCTGGTGAAACTCAGACAGCGCGGACTTCGGACCACGTTGCCTAGCATCCATCTAGCAAATCTCCGCTCTCTACCCAACAAAATAGACGAACTCATTCTGCTCTCTCAGACAAACAGGGATTTTCTGCATTCAGCTGCTCTGTGTTTCACGGAAACCTGGCTGAACGACACCATACCGGACAACGCGCTTCACCTACCGGGCTATCAGCTGTTCAGAGCGGATCGCGACGAAGAATCAACGCGGAAATCGCGCGGTGGCGGGACGTGCTTTTACATCAATGAAAGGTGGTGTACAGATGTAACAGTTTTAAAGAAGATGTGCTGTCCAGATCTCGAAGCACTGTTTATTAACTGTAAGCCTTTTTACTCCCCGCGCGAGTTCTGCTCGTTTATCCTCGTCAGTGTTTACATTCCTCCGCTCGCGCACGCGAGTCTGGCGATACAGAAACTAGCTGATCAGATCACGGTGTTAGAGCAACAACACCCGGACTCTGCTTTAATCATTCTCGGGGATTTTAACAAAGCAAAACTGTCCCGTGAACTGCCAAAATATAGACAGCATGTTACATGTCCCACAAGAGACAGCAATATTCTGGATCACTGCTATACCACAATAAAGGATGCATACCGCTCCGTCCAACGAGCAGCTTTGGGACACTCTGACCATTGTTTGATTCATCTCATTCCAACCTACAGGCAGAAACTGAAAACAGCCAAACCTGTATTAAGATCTGTGAAAAGATGGACTAACGAAACAGAGCGGGATCTACAAGCCTGTTTCGACCTCACTGACTGGAGTGTTTTTGAAGCTGCTGCAAACGATCTGGATGAGCTCACAGAGACTGTAACATCTTATATCAGTTTCTGTGAAGACGTGTGCATTCCTACCAGGACTCAACTCACATACAACAATGACAAACCATGGTTCACTGTAAAACTCAGACAGCTACGTCAGGCCAAGGAAGTTGCTTACAGGAATGGGGATAGGGCCTTGTATAAGCAGGCCAAATACACACTGGAAAAGGAGATCAGAGTCGCAAAAAGGAACTATTCTGATAAACTAAGGAGTCAGTTCTCTTCCAGCGACTCAGCATCCGTGTGGAAAAGTTTGAAAAACATCACAAGCTACAAGACACCATCCCCCAGCACTGTAGACAATGAACGACTTGCAAACGACCTGAATGAGTTTTACTGCCGGTTTGAGAAAACCCCCCACACCCACTCTGAACTGCCCTTCACGCCACCATTAACACCTCCACCACCCCCCGCCTCCCTCATACCTGCCCTACAGTTTAACGAAGACGAGGTGCGCCAGGTCTTCCGGAAACAGAAGAGGAAAAAAGCACCAGGCCCAGATTTTATAACACCAGCCTGTTTAAAATCCTGTGCTGACCAACTGGCCCCCATCTTCACCCTGATCTTCAACAGATCACTGGAGCTGTGTGAAGTGCCCTCCTGCCTCAAACGCTCCACCATCATCCCCATCCCAAAGAAACCCAAACTTACAGGACTAAATGACTACAGACCAGTGGCACTAACATCTGTGGTCATGAAGTCCTTTGAAAAACTGATGCTGGCCCACCTGAAGGACATCACTGAACCCTCACTGGACTCTCTTCAGTTTGCCTACAGAGCAAACAGGTCTGTGGATGATGCAGTAAATATGGGACTGCATTATGCTCTGCAACACCTAGACAGACCAGGGACCTATGTGAGGATCTTGTTTGTTGACTTCAGCTCGGCGTTTAACACTATCATCCCAAAACTTCTCCTGCCCAAATTAACTCAGCTCTCTGTGCCCACCTCTGTCTGTCAGTGGATCAACAGCTTCCTAACGGACAGGCAGCAGCTGGTGAAGCTGGGAAAATTCTCATCTAGCATCCGCACAATCAGCACTGGCGCCCCCCAGGGGTGTGTCCTCTCCCCACTGCTCTTCTCCCTGTACACGAATGACTGCACATCAAAAGACTCCTCTGTGAAGCTCTTGAAGTTTGCAGACGACACCACACTTATCGGCCTCATTCAGGACGGTGACGAGTCTGCTTACAGACAGGAGGTTAAGGAGTTGGCTGTCTGGTGTAGCCATAACAACCTGGAGCTCAACACGCTCAAAACAGTGGAGATGATAGTGGACTTCAGGAGAAACCCCCCTGCTCTCCCCCCACTGAGCATCATGGACAGCATTGTGGCAGCAGTGGAGTCATTCAGGTTCCTGGGCACCACCATCTCTCAGGACCTGAAGTGGGACACTCACATTGACTCCATTGTCAAAAAAGCTCAACAGAGGATGTACTTTCTTCGTCAGCTGAGGAAGTTTAACCTCCCAAAGGAGCTGCTGAAACAGTTCTACACCTCCATCATTGAATCAGTCATCTGCACATCAATAACTGTCTGGTTCAGCTCAGCTACTAAATACGACCTCCAAAGACTACGTCGAATAGTTCGGACTGCTGAGCGAATCACTGGTACAACCCTTCCTACTCCCCAAGAACTGTACTTATCCAGAGCGAGCAGAAGGGCTGCCAAAATCACTCTGGACCCCTCACACCCAGCACACTGCCTCTTTGAACTTTTACCTTCTGGTCGACGCTACAGAGCACTGCGCACCAGAACAGCCCGACACAGAAACAGTTTCTTTCCTCAGGCAATCCATCTCATGAACACTTGATGATAATAATTGTGGAACCAACATCACTACTTGCTATACACTTTTATACACATATACACTTATTTAACCACACACTTTACATGCCAATTTGCACATAACAGCTGCACATATAACGTTGTATATAGTAATAAACATGTACATACACTTGTCAATTTGTATATTTGCACTCACTACTTCAATTTTTTTTTTTAAATATATTTATTATCTGTTTTTTGTCCTGTCTCTGTAATGCTGTTGCACTGTAGAAACTCTGTCACGAAAACAAATTCCTAGTATGTGTGAACATACCTGGCAATAAAGCTCTTTCTGATTCTGATTCTGATTCTAAAACCAGGCTGGTCGACCAGCTAAAACCAGCCATCCAGCTTAGGTTGGTTTAAGCTGTTTTTTTCAGTAGGGACGTGGGTAGGTCACGTGATCATGACAAAATGGCGGATGTAGTACGTCTGAGTTCCATTCATACTGTATAGAACGTACTTTTCTAACAGTCGAGTAGTACTTTTAAATTAAAATGCAGTACGTACTGGGTAGTAGGCAGTTTCAGATGCAGTCAATCAAATCTTGGAAATGGGTTTTTCAAAAGTAACAGAGGAATTTTAAGTTAAGAACAGACCATGTACTCCAATCTTGCATTTGATTTGGATTAAACCAGCACTTTGGGTTATTCAAAACTCAGATTTGGATCTATTGGATCCAAAATAACAGGATTATCCTGATCCCATCAGAATTGTGGATTCAGTTTTTTTTTTTTTTTGATAGATTTAGTAGATTAAAAATTAGTTTTTTTTTAAGTGAATGATCACAAATTTAATGGTTACTGATCATATATAAATTCCTTCATATTTGAAACCTATATGAAGCATGGCACTTCTAATGAGATCTGGTAAACGACAACAAAAAAATATCAAAGCAGTATTGTATTAGAACAAACTAAAACATGTCAAATTTTTGTTTATTGCAGTGTTTCTGTTCCTTACCATTTAAAACAATCAATGGCTGTTTGTGGACACTGGTATTTTGCCTACCTGTTGTTCTTTGTTAAGCTGTTGGTTGTATTTAAGGCTCTGGTAAACCGGATTTGGTAATCCTGAAATTTGGTATTTGGATCACAGTGATCCAACCAACCCAATTATCTTTTTAAAAAACTGTAGTAAAAGATAGATCAGTTAATCCTGGATAGCAAAACATGACATTTCCAAATCTGGACCAATTTGATCCAGATTGAATGTTTTTGAAAAACTGGGCCCTGGACTATCATTTCCACAATCTGGACTATTTTGAGTCAACAGAAATATCGCCATTAGCTATGTTTCCATCCAAAATGTGAATTAACTTTATGAACAAAACTGGATTATCGCATAAAAGACCTGCAAACAAAAGCAGCATTTCCGTCCAATGAGTCAAAGAGAACAAAATCATCACTTCCTGATTATCTGGCACCAAATATCAACAGTAAAAACAGAATTTGCTGCAGTAGGAGAAGCTGCTTGAATCTTTTCTTTAAAATTCATTCAATGACTTGCGTCTCAGAAGGCGATCCTGACATGCAGTGAACGCACGGTGGCATTCGAAGGTGTGAGACGCGGAGCACAGACATTCTTAATTCTGGAGGTCATTAATAACATAATTATTAATTAACTAATACTGAGACGGTTAAGGCATTTTAGAATGACCAAAACAACCTTTCAAATGTTTTACAGTGTGCTCAGCCTGCTGGTTTGTCCATTCGCACACATTTTAATGGGCATACTGTAATTTGTTTGGGAAAAGTGTTACTATCGTAGTTCAAGTACATCTTTTCTTATCGAATAAAAAGTTTATCCTACTCAGTTATGCGCATTTTCAAAATTTAAGAGCATCTTGGTATTTCCATCAAACTTTATGCGCATATCCAAAGCGCACATAAAAAAAGGTGCATGGAAATGTAGCTATTGACCAACTAAAAGCTGGTCTAAAGCCAATGGTGTATGTATTTTTTTTTTTACTTTATCAATTGAGCGTGTTAGTAATATGCATGTTCATATCACTACATAAACGATTTATTACACACATGGTCATTATAAGGCATGCTACGGATAAAACTCAGCCATAATGCAGAGTTCAGACTGCACAATTTTTTTAAGCAGTCGCGTCACAGATGTTTTCACACTGCATGACTATCTGGGGTAGCATTCCATCGCTGCTGTGTTTACACTGTAAGATGGATTGGCGACAGGAGCGTTCACATTGCATGACTTTACAATAGGAGAATCGCCGACAACTTTGTCTCTGTCCTCAAACTACATCTCACAACCAAACACGCAAGAAGTCACATGGAAACAACACAAGGTCATGTAGTATACCTTTTGTAATTAACTACATAATGAGAAAGAAGCCTTTAGTAGGGTAGAAAATGTACTTATTTTGCTCACCTGGGTTTAGAAGGGAATTAGCAATGTCTCAAACTTTTTTCGACCTGGTTGTGGAGTTGCTCAGACGACACGTCAAACAAACACGGGTGCTCCTGCCAAATTTCCACTAGTTTTACCTCCACTTCTTGGGTCCAAATAGACCAAAATAAGTGCTTTTAACTTAAATAAGTGCCACCAACTTCCAACTGGCCTGCAGATACCCATACTAGTGGATTCTGCTCTCTCATGGGCTGTAGGTAATCGCCAATGTTATTTTTAATCAGAACAATTTCACACGGCAGGGTTTTGAATCGCCAACTATCTTACGGGTGTCAGTGACTCATCAGCAGTTCTTTCAGATCGTGTCTTTGATAGTTAACACTGTGTGACTGTTACTCACGTGAAAGAGCACAGATTTGCACTGGTTTTAGGCATTTGTCTGCAATTTTTCTCAACCTGTCGCCGAATAAAATATCATGGCTAAAACCACGCAGTCTGAACTCGGCATAAGAGAATTAGGACAACTGTTTTAGACAATGCGCTGGGCACACCAACCATTTTTCCCATTCTTAAAATAGCAAAAGTGGATTAAAAAATACTCTAAGTGCGCTGTGTGCTTTAGAGCATGTTTGGATTGTTTAAATGGAGCCCATTGTTTGTTTATGTTGAGAGATTTCGAATAAAATGATTAATAATCAACAGCAGAAGTTATTTGATCCAAATTTGATCCAAAATGTAATAAACTGCTTAACACCACATGGGTTATTTCATTGGCCAGTTTCTATAGGCCCATTAAAGATGCTAAACCTTCACACTAGTGGCTGTCTCATCTCTTTAAACTGAGCTTGTTCCTTGTTCCTTCATTCTTTGAGAAACCGCTCCATTCGGCAACGGCGTCATTTTAACTGCTGATTCATTTGGTCGGTTTCTGGTGGCATCTGAAAATCAGACAAAGACAAAAGCAGGCATCAGGCATCATTACAATGGCAATTATGAATTCACCTTCAGAAATGCCAATTACCAAAGTTTTCCAATGTGCAGACATGGGACTAATGCTGCGGTCACACTAGAGTTTGAGCATGCAAGATTCTGTTATACGGTGCTGCGAGAAGGGGCGGGATTAAACAAGATGATTAATTATTAAAAAAAGTGAGCGACTGATCCATATTTTAAATTTCTATCCAGAGAGGTCATGTTTTGATCTTCAGTTGGTCTTGCGCAGACACGTGATGCGATTTCGCAGGTTAGATTTCACCAAGCTTGAACTTTCCAACATAGCAAACTGAAAAACTTGTCGCACAGGCTTGCGTTTCCAGACTGCTCCATTCGCATGTATATGAATGGCAAAAAAAATGCAGCGTGACAGCAGCTTACATACAAACTCTACTGCAGAGGTGGACCGCAGGGCAGCACGATTAACCAAAGGCAATTGTTATGTGCATTTTGTCAGTAAAACTAATTCTCTACTCGCATACAAGCTATGCAATATTGTGTGTAAACTTGCAGACAATTGAATCAATCAATAATGAAATCATAAACATGCCCTCTGCAATCCCAGCTGTTTGAGTCACTTCTCAAATGAACTACAGCTCGTGTGTAGTAAATGCTGTATCAGGGCTGTGCAATATGATGAAGTTCTTACACTTACAGTTTTGTGGTTCAGGGTCAGATATGTGACCTTGTTTGGGCCCATTGAAAAATGGCTGACAACGCAATCACCTTTTGTTGCTGCTGCTTTGACGTCAGCTTGGCATGTCGATGTCAAATATATCAGATTATATATTTTAGGCTGTTACCGAATACGCCTTCCACTTCTGAATTTACTACTCGACCATTAGTAAAGTATGTTCTATATAGTATAAATGTTAGTATGAATGAAACTCTGAATTACTACATCCGCCATTTTGTCATGATCACGTGACCTGGCCACGCCTGTTGCATCACTCCCATTCATGAATTCTCTCGCGGTGCATCATAGGATAATGTAGCGCGCATTGGATGCACACTTCAGAATCTCGCCGGAAGTATTAGGTCATCTGGGTATTTCTGGCATACTGATTTTCGAATTCTAGGAGTTTGGACCTACTACTCTGCTCACATACTGTTTTTAGCATAGCAGAAGTATGCGATTCTGGATGCAGCCTCAGTCTGAGTTACAGTTTATGGATTTCTTTTTCCTTTCTGGACACTTTCATTTGGAATAAAACAATAAAATTCAAGGTATATTATGAAATCAAAACCCATAAGCCATTTGTTGAGCTTTGAACTGTAAAATCCTCTCGGCATGAGGCTGACTAAATTACAAAATTGTTCTTTTTAAAAAAAATTGCACTTAAAACTAATAATAGATTTGGGTATAATTTTAAAGTTAATTTACCCACCAGAAACGGTAACATTGACATCCATGCAAATGTTCTTCTCTCGTCCATTGCAGATCCTCAGCTGATAAACTCCAGTGTCGCTGCTTCTGGTGTTTTTCACAGTCAGAGATGCGGTTTGATGGTGCAGCTCCAGTCTGCCTCTGAATCTCTCATCATTCTTGTATGAAGTCTTACTGACGTCTCCGTTCATTCCAGAAGCTAGAATCACACCTTCAAATGTCCACTGCAACTTGTCATCTCGCTCTACATTAAAATTAGTGATCAAAATTAAGCTTTCTCCCGCCATCACAGATACAGTGTTTGGATCAGTCTCACCTGGTGAACAAACAGAGAAAGTTACTCAGACTGTGATTAAAATTATCATCTTGTGTAACCTGATACAGTGTTAATCAGCCATACTCAAATAGCAGCCATCAGTCAGTATCTTGAATGCCGCTTGATTATTTTAACATGTTTAGCACAACAGATCAGAACTTTGACTGAAATATGGCAGAATTTAGCCAATATACTATATCTTTTTGTCTTTCATTCATGCATGACTCCAACTTTTCAATAACTGCTTGCATTTATATAGCTCTTCACTGGACACTCAAAGAGCTTTGCACATTTTTTGGTGGGAATCTCCTCATCCACCACCAATGTGCAGCATCCACCCGGATGACATGACGGCCATTTTGTGCCAGAGCGCACACCACACACACCAACTGATTGGTGGAGAGGAGACAGAGTGATGGTTAGGATGCCATGATGGACAGAGGTCAGTGAGTAAATTTGACCAGGATGCCGGGGTTAAACCCGAACTCTTTTTCAAAGGACACCCTGGGATTTACAATCATAGAGTCAGGACTGAGTTTAACGTTTTATCCAAAAGATTGAGCAGTATAGAGTCCCCGTCACTATACTGGGGTGTTAGGACCCACACAGACCGAAGGTTAAGCACCCCCTGCTGGCCTCACTAACACCACTTCCGGCAGCAACCTAGTTTTCTCATCTGGTCTCCCACCCAGGTACTGACCGGGCGCAGCCCTGCTTTGCTTAAGTGAGCGACCATGTGGGACTTGCAGAGAGCTTGCTGCCGGCATCTATTAGATGTAGTTTTTCAAGTAAAGCTGGATTGCCTTGACATTTTTTATCAGTATAATGCTGCATTCACACCAAATGCAGAAGAAGCTTCAAGCACGAGTGATTTACATGTTAAGTCACCGCAAAGACACGAATAGACATCCTGCGACGTGATATGAGTGAATGAGGTGGTGCGAATGGTGCGATTCTCGTAAATGAAGTGTCGCGACTTGAGCGTTTTTCACGATTGACTCGCAAGTCGCTCAAGTTTGAAAATCTGAACTTTAGCGGACATTTGCACTGTGTTAACCAATCAGAAGCTTTCTCTTGTAGCGGCGTGCTTATGACTTGCACCTGTTGTTGGTGTCCCAGGGGGAAATCCTCCAGCGGACATCAGACAACAGTTCATCAAACTGGGCTTGGCTCAGTCATAAGCACCGCTGAAAGCCTCCATCATCCAACTTAAGTTTCTGGAGGAGTTTACGAACTCGCAGAGCTGGGTGCACCTCTGAAAAGATCTAGTGGACTCAGACACTACTCCAAATGAATCGACGCTGATTATCAGCCTTCATAAAACACATAAACACTGTTATTCTCTTAATAAAATCCATGTTAGCCATTTAGCAACAAAGCTACAATCACCGGGCAGACAGAAGACCTGCCCATTATGCGAATCCTCGTCTATTATTCAGTGAATTTGATGTGCAAATGAAGCAGATTTGACACACGAATGAATCGAGCAAACTCAAAATGTTCTTGCATCTATTTACGCGTGAAAAGCGTGATTTATTCACCCTTGCCGCGTCTGGTGTGAACACAGCATTAGGGGTTGTTCATTTATCATGTCTTTTTTGAGTGAGCAAGTGAACTATTTCTAATAGAGGCACAAATTGGGAGCGACGCAAACAAGGTGTGATGTTTTTGCATTTTCCAGGCGCACCTAGTTGAAAACATCTTAACTTCTCAAAATGGAAGCAAACAGTGAGAGTCAAATGACTAGAATGAACCAATCAGCTTTATACTTTGTATGGAAATATATAAACACAGCAAAGCCAAACACTACAAAAGTGTGCTGAAAATGAAGGAAGTGACACATCTTGCACTTTCCACGCATGTTTAGACAAGATATGTAAACAGCCTCTTAATCAGCATATAAAGTGCACTTCAGTGTAATATTTGTCAATGACAACTAAGAAAAGATAGCTTAAAGGGCCATGAAAACCCCTCAAGTCTACCTCAGAAGTATAAAAATAAAATGTTCCAAGATGGGCGTGGAGCTCTGGGAGCAGAAGGAGGAGTGGGCGTGGCTGTGGCAGGGGAAAAAAAGGTGAGCAAACAACTGTCAGTTGGCTCACAAAATGAGACCCAAACCCATGAGGAGACCCATGATTGTATAATTTACAAAGTTAAAATGCAAAGAAATAAACAGTAATTTTATTCTACATATGTTATTCGTAATGTCATATGCACATAACCACAATTTATTATATCATCATAAAGATAATCGTGTTTGTATAAACAGGTTTCTTGCCCTGTCTATTCCAACCATTAACCCTGCCGGTAATCTGGGGGATTTAAACATGGGCGAACACAGCAGCACATATATAGGCGGTGTGTCTGAATGATAACGAACTCAACTGATAAAAGACAAAGTCTGCCATTCTCCAATTCTCGAACAGCTGTACAGACAAAAATGCTTGCTGCAAGCCAACAGCTTTGCAGTATCGGCCCTCACAGAATCGCAGGGAAAAACATGCAACAATCCCTGTTGATCATGGAAACAACACGCACAACCCATGCCGTGTGCAGACGCCATCTAACCCAGTCATTGTGTCACAGATTGGTAGGTCTGCCTTGCCTTCGAAAACAAGTGCTCTAATGAATATTTAAGAAGCAGGGTGTTCTCATAGAATAAGAAAACTCCACTATGAATGATAATGAGAAACAGACGTATCATCACTCCACTGGCAGATTCACGATACGTCACCGATTTTGATCCCGCCCCAATAATGATTTTAAACCCGGGAGATGAAATTAGCTGACAAAAGCTCAAAATTATCCAGTTTTCCCCACAATTAAAGCTAACAGGTGCTAACGGTGTCTTAACTAATGCTCAACACACACAAAAATCTGTAAAAAACTATTTTTTTTAAAGTTCTCCAGGGTGTCTTGAACCTTTAAAATTGGCAATAATTAACTTTTTGTTTTTACCCATGGTGCATTTCATCATTCTCATTATTAAATAATGAGAGATGGAAATGCATTTGCCAAATGTGTATATGTGTGTGAGTGTATAAAGTGAAGATCTAATAACCTGAAAGACTCACCACACACAAAAACTCTGAATCTCCTGTAAAAGGTCCTCCTGCTGCTGACGATGTGTAGTTTATAAGCTCCGGAGTGTTCGCTTGTGATGTCACTGATGGTCAGAGATCCAGTCATCTTGTCCAGCAGCAGTTTGTCTCTGAATCTCTCGTCGGCTTCAGTAAATGTGCTCTCTGTGGTTTCTCCATTCATTTGAGCTATAAGGTTGTCTTTGTCTCCAAACATCCACAGGATCAGATCATCTTTTCGCAATTCAGCAAGAACATTCAGAGTGACGTTGTTTCCCTCCTTTCCTAATATCATACTCGCTTAGAAACAAAAAAAAAAGTTAGATCAATTAGACTAAGCCACACTAAAACTACATGGTAGAATTAAATTATACAACGGGGGCTGTTGAATGCTTGATTCTGATTGGTTGATGAGCATTCTAAGGTGTGCAGTTATTTTCAGATAAATGTTTTACAGTGCAGCAACGGAACTAGTTTAGCATCACTATGTACTTGTATTTCTAATGAATGAAATGATCCATACAGCAATCTCTGGATGAACACGGAGGAGTTTGAGCTAAATCACAGACTCACCTCTGACAAAAATTAAGAAGCGTTTGTAGCAGCGCCCTTTGCTGCTGTTGATCAGTAGTGTATAAAGTCCATTGTGTTCAGGTCTGGTGTTCTTGATGGTCAGAGATCCAGTCTGGTCATTCAACATCAGTCTGCCTTTGAATCTCCCATCAGCTTTATCATATGTAAAGATACCCCTGTCCCCTTCCTTGATTTCAGCTATAAGAGCGTTTTCTTCTCCGCACAGCCACTGTATCTGATCTTTTTTACCAATTTCAACATGAACCTTTAGCGTCACATGATCTCCCTCCGTCACTGACACATTGTTGACTGTCAAAGAAGTGCAGTAAAAAAAGAAAGAAATGAGATTGTCAATCCCTTAGCAAAGATAAACGTACAAGTGAGTTAATTGTAATGAAGCCTATTAGAATACAGTTAGAGTGACTTAATATCTCCTTTCAAGAAAAGCTAAAAAATGAATAGTTGACATTCTAAAATACTTAAAGGTGCAGTATGCAAGTTTGACACCTAGTGGTTGAATTCGGTATTGCATGCCAGGTTTAAAACAAACGCAAGCGCAGGTTGCCAGATTAATGAAATCACCAGGAGTGTGCCTAACTATCGAGCCTAAAGGCTGATTTAAGAATGATTTAAATTGTGTTCTAAATAAAAACAACGGCGCGCAATAGAAGGAATATTTTCCATATTAAAAAGAGTTTTTGAAATTGAAATTTAGAACTAAGTGCAAACCAACACATATCAGTGATTCAGCATCTACATTTAATAATGTTAAAGAGGGTTAATATGTATTATTCAGATTATAAATCTTACCATTTCGTTGGAGTGTATTAAGTGCATTTTCTGTGCTTTTGAATGGCTGTATTGAAATTTTTGTCATATTTATACACACACATTTATTTATATATATATATATACACACACACACGCGCACACACGCACACTATTAAATGTCCTATTAGGTAAAGGTTTTATTATAAACTTTGACACTGTTGAGGTGTGAGGTCATCTCCAGGTATTGCACAATAATATATGATAATAATAGTATATGATATATTGATTATTGTGACAGGCATAGTTAGGTTTTAAATCTGTTTTGGGTTTTCCCAATGTAAATAATGCCATGCAAAGCCAGATGAGAACATTTATATGACACAGTAGTGATTTGTTCTTATAATGAATCAATTGAGTCAAAGAGTCAGTGATCTGTTCATAAAGAACAGCCATTTGCTTTATTGCTGTATTTAATCTAGATGCTGGCAGTTTCCGGGAGAAACCCATGCGAGGACGGGGAAAACATGTAAACTCCACACAGACACATCGACTGGTCTGGTTGAACCAGTGACATTCTTGCTTTAAGGCAACATTGCTAACCACTGGGCTACGCCACTGTATCTAGAAAAATATAGAAGGAAGGTGGTGGGAGGGGGGTTTCGTCAAAACAAATATAACTGAGGTATGAAACTCTGGTTATATTATGTGACTTATGATTCACCAATCAGACAATTCCTGTGTTAGCTAATGCGGAACCATCTATGGTCAATCCTAAGCATGTGATTTTTCTCAAAATTAGTTTATAAATAAACCTGCCTATTTGTTATACAATTTGTTGAATATTTGTCCTATAAGAGCATTTATTAAATAAGTAAATTTTTTTTTTTATTAACTTTTACATCACGAATATTGATTTTATTCTTAGCAACCCCACATAGTTTTGTAGCCCACTTACCCTCGGTAAGGAAAAACAAAACTGCACGTTAGATCACTCGCACCTTATGAACATTGGCTCTGATTATTTCCCATTTAAGTTAATTTGCGCTGCCCAAATTGCATTGGTGGTTCTTTCATTTGTGCATTGTCCATAAATCATCCACAGAAATGTCCGCACCAGTCGGTGCTGTTTTAGAATTACTCTCCTGTGCAAATTTGACATTTGGTAAAATCTGGCCTATAATCCCCTGATACTGATATGAATATTAATCATGTAATGTCTAATAGATGCATTTCAGTACATCTACGTTACAAAAAAAAGCATATTTCAATTTAACACTCACTTTTAACCTGCACTTTGAAGGTCTTGTTGGTGGTTGCCCTGCTGCTGTTGCTGATCTGTAGTTTGTACAGTCCTGCGTGATTGTTTTTGACGTTTGTGATGGTCAGAGATCCAGTCTTCTTGTCGAGTTTCAGCCTGTCTTTAAATCTTGCATCAGGGCCGTCAAACGTCTCTCTGGTCTTTCTGATGTTTGCCATTTGGGCTATGAGACTGTCTCCTTCTCCAAACATCCACAGGATCAGATCATCATTCTGTATTTCAGCGTCAGGGCTTAAAGTGACAGAACTTCCCTCTGTCACTGATTTTACATCCTCTTCATTTGTAAGCGAAGCACATAGAAACAGAGAAATACAGACACAATATTCAGTACTGAACAAAAAGATTGAGTGCATTCGATGAGTGCTGTGGTAGTAAAATAAAATGGCATCAAATTAACCCTCACAGGTCAATGATACTACAATATAAACATCACACACACAGTTGAAGTCAGAATTATTAGCCCCCCTTTGAATTGTTATTCTTTTTTAAATATTTCCCAAATGATGTTTAACAGAGCAAGGAAATTTTCACAGTATGTCTGATAATATTTTTTCTTCTGGAGAAAGTCTTATTTGTTTTATTTTGGCTAGAATAAAAGCAGTTTAAAATTTTTTAAACACCATTTTAAGGACAAAATTATTAGCCCCTTTAAGCTATATATTTTTTTCGACTGTCGCCAGAACAAACCACCGTTATACAATAACTTGCCTAATTACCCTAACCTGCCTAGTTAACCCAATTAACCTAGTTAAGCCTTTAAATGCCACTTTAAGCTGTATAGAAGTGTCCTGAAAAATATCTAGTCAAATATTATTTACTGTCATCATGGCAAAGATAAAATAAATCAGTTATTAGAGATGAGTTATTAAAACTATTATGATTAGAAATGTGTTGAAAAAATCTGCTCTCCGTTAAACAGAATTTGGGGAAAAAATAAACAGGGGGGCTAATAATTCAACGGTACTAATAATTCTGACTTCAACTGAATATCCCAAAACATCATTAAAGAGGGGAAAGACCTACAATCTCATGAAGCATTGCCAATATCAAAATCACAAACTATGGAGAAATATAAAACTTGTTGACTATAGTGTACAAAAAGGATGAGTTAAATGCAATTAGGCTAAATTTAATGGTTTGTAGGGTCACTGGAGACATGATTGTGTCTTAGATGATAGTAAATATGATCTAATATTTCCAGCATCAATAACTAATCACCCAGCTCTGAAATGTTGACAGAATCAGAATTGAAGTTGTTGATACTTAATTTTTCAAAGTAGGGCTGGGGCATATGGCAAAAATGCAAATCTCAATTACTTCTTTTCCATATTAAACGATAACGATATATATTTCGATAGAAGTTGTAATGCTTCCAGATGTAAGAGTACCCCAAGAATGACTGAAGCCAATGATGACATTCATTTAAAGACTTGAGATACTCACGTATGAGAGTAAGAATGAATGTTTGGTATGAGGTCCCGGTGCTGCTGATGATCTTCAGTTTATAGACTCCAACATGTTCACTTGCTGTGTTTGTTATTGTTACTGATCCAGTCTTAGAGTCCAGCCTCAGTCTGTCTCTGAATCTCCCATCAGCACCATCATCTGTGGAGATCTCTCTGGTATTTCCATTGACTTCTGCAATAAGAGTCTCTTGCGGTCCAAACGTCCACAGTATCTGATCCTCTCTCTGAATTACAGCATCAGGCTTTAGAGTAACAGATCCTCTCTCCTTCACAGACACTATCTTCGCCTCATCTGTCACAGCAGCACATAAATATAGTTACATGTGGATATTATGAATTAATCTCATTTATTATTTGATTAAATGTAAATGAACAATCTAATAACCAATGATGCTACATGAACTGACTTGTTAGTAGAAATGCAGGCATTCCCATTCTCCTGTTTTACAGTGTTGATGTGAAAATGAAAAGTGCAGTGCTGTTAATGTCAGGGCAAACTCTGGGTTGAGGATACAAGCACAGTTCATTATTGCAAAGATGATAAGGTAATGCAGGCTAACAAAAACACAAGACATCACAAGGGCAAACGAGAAATAAACAAGAAATAAGCAAGGTGAGCAGGCAAAGCAGACGAACAAACCAAATACATCAAAACAAACTAGGTATGTGAGGAAAAGAAAATTTAGGTCCAAAACACAAAATTCTGGATGCACTTGGCTGAAAACCAAAACTGCTTTGTAATAAGTATTTATTGTTTTATTTTACAGTGTTTTGTTGACAGTAAAATTTTAATGACAGTAAATGAGTCGAGTACAGTAGCACTAATGCAAGCAGCAGAAACAAGTATACTAGATAGACATCTACTGTTGGCACAATATTTGAGCAGACTTTGCTATTCCGGTAAACATGTGCAGTTTGTCTATTGATATGTAAATGTGTACATGAGTGGAAAAACCATAGAGCGGAATATTGAGCTATTTTGAACTTTGACCATAGCGTATGCTGGTGCTCTTGCGTTTCGGTCAGTGCAGCAACAAACTACAGTACCATTGCATGGCTCAATCCACTGAAATACATGGATTTTATAGCACTGCGCTTTCTGTGTCCAGTGTAAAAGCTGCTTTACATTGTGTGATTACTAGGCTGGAGGAGGAGTGAAATAAACACGCTGAACATCGCTGAGTAGTAGGGGTGTCAAATTAATTGTTCTTCGGTGCACAGCGATGCAGACACGGACAATTCGATATCAGTTCAGTAATAGATCCTAACCGGTTATTTCGTACTCATGTCATTCTTATATGTGCTATATTGTGGTAGCTTACTATGGTGATGGAGGCGAGCGTGAGTAATTAAAGCACTCCAAATACTTAAAAAGCAGACAACTGCACACAATTCACTGTCTGTGTGTTTGCTGGACAGTCTTTCACTGACACAGAAGTTACAGCAGAACCCAGAAGCCCCTATTTCACTGCTATTTAGAAAATGAAAGCTGTAAACTCCATTTCTGCTTTTCTCTCTCTCTCTCTCTGTCTCTCACTCACTCACTCACTCACTCACTGTGGACCTTTTACCTGCTGTCGTGAGGTAACGTTTTCTCTCCTCTCGGCTGTTACAGCAATACTTGCGGATCCAAACATGAGTGTGTCTGCAGAGCGGGTTTTCTCCACCGCGTTTATTATGGATCAGCTGATCGCCGCACCATTTATCAGTGTCACTCATCAGTGAACAGTGCCAGAGCTTTAGTGGCAATGTCAGGGCGTCAGTGTCAATGCTTCCCATTCACTTTGAATGGGTGACATCAGGCGTTGCAAAACTGCATTGTGGATCCATCAGCGCTGCTTCAGTGGTTCAAGTGGCAACGGATGTGTCAGCCAATCAGATCGCTGTATGCAAATACACCAGCTCAGACAGTGGCCTATTGCTGATTAATTTCATTGGCTGACGCTGCTATGATGATTGCGTCAGCCCCAACTTCAGACACGCCCTCTGCAAGCATTGATGCTGAAGCCCTGTGTAAATCGGGCGTTAGAGCCAATCGCAGCCCTGTCTGTTGAGTGTGTGACCAATCATAGGTGTTAAACTCGCTCAATGCTCAAAAAGAAATCAGTATAATATTTACATTTGTTAATTTGTTATAAAATGCTCATGTTGTTCTGTGTATGTACTTGAGTTTTGTTTGATACATTCAAAAAGAGTGTTTTTTTTTTTTCTGCAGGTAAAATTAAAGGTACAATTCATATTTCTGACTGCTCGTATTAAAAGACAACTGTATTACAAACAATATATAAATATATTTATACATTTTAATACAAGAATTTTTGTGCTGTAAAGTAAAACATAAAATTGTGTATGGAAAGTATTGTCAATGCCCCGTGATAGATCGAGATATCGAATTGAACCGAATCGATGGCATAATCTTAACCGAACCGAATCGGAAGACCAGTGTAGGTTCACACCTCTACTGAATAGAATTTTTCGGCTCATTTTTTCCCTCTTTTTTTCCTATTTTTGACCCGAATTTCTGGTGGCCGAAATTTCTGTACATCTCTAAAGCAAACCAAACATGAACGCAGCACAAGGGATGTATTAAAAAGCAAAAACTAAACAAAAACAGCTGGTGATGATAAGATACGGGAAATGCTGTCCAAGAGCACACAACTACAACATGGTGTCCTCTAGTGGCCATAAAGGGCAAAACCAGCAGTGACCATGACAGTTAATAAGATAACTAAAACACATACAGTGACACAAACACAAGAGATGCATGATAAAATATACACAAACTAATCAAACACAAATACGATTGTTAATATCATGCAAGTCAACAGTGGACAAACACAGACTTCAGTTATTGCTACTCTAAACCAATTTCAACAAAGCTGGGGCCCGTTTCAGAAAGGAGGTTAATTGAAAACTCTGAGTATTTTAACCCTGAAATGAGAGAAACTCTGGGTTTTCCGTGTCAAAATGGTGTTTAACTGGAGAACGCAGGGTAAGTCAAGCCTGTTTCTAAAAGAGAGGTAACTTTAACTCCGAGTCAGTTACTGTGGTAAATTACTCCGTGAACCTAACCTGGTCAGTAGCAGGTTTTATTCTCTAAACTCTGAGTTTCAGTCGGTCTCCTCCCCTTTTTTTAAAGACGAAGCGGTATTTCTCGGCTTAGCCTTATGTTTCCACCCATTTTAATGCTCATTTTGGATATGCGCATAAAAACGTCATGACGCACATAACTTTTGAAAATACGCATAAAAAACATGCACATAACTGAGTAAGATAAACTTTTATTCGACATGTGTGAATGGACCAACCAGCAGGCTGAGCACACTAACACATCCTAAATGTTGTTTTGGTCATACATTCTAAAATGCCTTAACCGTTTCAGTATTAAAGTTATTATATTATTAATGATCTCCAGAGCATCTGCAGCGTGTAAAGAGCGTCTGTCTCCGCGTCTCATGGCTTCAAACACCCCCATGTGTTCATTGTGTGACAGCATTGTTTTCTGAGGCGCAAGTACATTTATTAAATAAAGAAAATATTGACGCAGCTTCTTCTACCGCAGTAAATTCTATTTTTACTGTTTATATTTGGCGCCCGTTTATTCAGGAAGTGACGATTTTGTTCTCTTTGACTCGTTGGATGGAAACGCTGATTTATTCACACATCTTTTATGCGATTATTCCAGTTTTGCACATAAATTTATTTAACATATTTGGATGGAAACATAGCTATTGCCTACATTTCAGTCACACAAAGAACGAAGTCACGTACGAGAATGGCTTGTCCTTTTTTAATGAATAATTAGCTTAAATTCACTGACCTTCAACAGGGACATGTGCTCTTACTAGATTAATGGGATTATTCTTTCTGAAAACAATTGTTTAGTTCTGCTTACATTCTAAACGTCATATCAACCTCTATCACTTGATCAATAATAGAGGCAGACACACACAAGCGCACTAAATCTATTAAAACTGATCAACAAGTATAAAAGTAGGAACGTGTGTAAAAATTGGATAAAAGTCACACATAACATTACTTATTTTATTATACTGAAATATTTAAATACTTTAAATGTAAAATTATGCATTAACTTAAGTCTCTGTTTCCCTGATGTAGTGGTGTTGCTCTTAAAATATATGCTCATATTTGCTATAACTTGAGCACATCAAGTTCAGCTGGAGAAAGAAATGCTGATCTCTTTTTTCAGATGTTGCCATAGTCACTCGTAATATCTGCGCTCCATTGATAATGCCTTTTTTATAGTCGCGGTGTGCACGCTTAACATTGAGTTGCTCTACTCAAAGTTGATTGACCATAACTCAGATCAGCTATTCTGAAACCGAAAACTCTGAGTTTTTAATCTCTCGGTAAATCAACTCAGAGTTCAAGTTTAAACTTGGTCGGTTGAACCTCCTTACTGAAACAGGCCCCTGGTGTTAAAATTAGTTTATATACTGACTGTGAAAACAATGTTAAAACTCTACAATAGCATGTTTAATACTTACACGTCAGACTTTGTTGATCAGAGAACTCTGCTTGATGCATTTCCGCTGTTTAGAAGCACATAGAAATAAAAGTTTTATAAATACTTGGAAATTTAAACCAATCAAGCAGTCTCTTAATTCAAACATGCAATATACTGTAGCTTTAGACAAAATAAAGAAGCTTGATCAAAATCAAAAATACTTGATTTCTAAAAATTTATTTTGTAATATTAAACTCAACATCATAACTATTAACTATATATGGAACGTGCATTCTACATTTAACACTCTTCTGTAGCACTACATCACTCACTTTTAGGAAGAAGTTTGTGGCGATGGTAAAACACAAAAGCAGCTGCTCCTGCAAACACCAGCAGAAGAACGATGACAGATATTCCTGCTGCAGCACCTGGAGATAAACCTGAACCTGATCAAGAAAAACAAGAATGAACACCATAAACATCCACTACTGTAGATCTTTAGATAATCGTTGTTAATGATCCTTGATTAATTACAAATAAAGATTTCTTTTAAGAATACTATTTGATATTTATGTACTAAGAGTCTGTAATTTACATCAGCTCCAAACACATGGATGTATTCGCCATATTGGAATGATCAATTTAATGTTATTCATTTTAAATCTAGTGTTTTTATGTGATTTAGGATTGCAGTCTGTTTGCAGAGGCTGTAGATGAAATGTAGTTATGCTTAATATTGTTCAGTTTCAAAAGTAATATTCTCACCATTGACAGTAACATTGAATAACCACTCAACAGACCCATGATCGTGGTTGATCTCTGCTTTATAAAGACCAGTGTGTATGGTTTTGATGTTCATGATGATCAGAGATCCATTCTGACTCTTCCTATTTAGTCTGTCTCTGAATTTCTCAGTGTCTTCGTTGGGAAAGGTGATATCTTTTCCATCGAATTCAGCAATGCGTAACATTCCAAACCTCCACAGTATTCGAGTGATATTCTTTATTTTAATAATATCAGTGTGAAGAGTCACAGTCTGTCCCTCCATCACTGACACTGACAGATTCATTTCAGCATCAATAATCCCTGCAGAACAAACAGAAACAGCATCTAAGAAATCGAAACACTGGGAATGTTAATGAGAAATCATTTAAAGAGAGAATTTAGTTGTGCCTTATTAAAATAATTAACCATTTTAATAATTCAGCTATAAATAAAGAACAATCGGTCTGCCTGAGAAAGTAGGCTCCCAAACAAACAACCCATAAACGTTTAAAAATTGTATGTTTGCCTTTATTTTTATCCTTCATGAAAACAGCTTATGAATTGTAATCAGTTACTGATCTCAAATTAGGCATGTCAAAATCTGTATTATTCAGTAATATAATCTAGTAATTACACATTTATAGTAATGCTTTCTGGCTACTTTGGATTAAGTTTGTGCTAACTTATCTTTTAAAAGTACAATAATCTTGTATTAGTTTGATAGATGTAAAAATAAAAATAAAAATCATTATCAGCAACAAGTGAAATTAACAGTTAATGCTTCAACATTGAAAATACAAAGAATTTCTTTTTTTACTGTTATAATTTTTTAACATAGTTAATTAACATTTTGGATTTGTTTAGCAAAATTAACCACTGCAATTCATTCTAAAACATGCATGCATAAACCTAAAATTCACTGGTCAGAGTTCAGTTCGATTTGTAAAATAAAAACTTAAAAATATACATATCCTCACCAATGACTGTAACATTGAAGAACCACACTGGAGAACCAGATTTGTGGTTGATCTCTGCTTTATAAAGTCCAGTGTCTGCGGTTGCGATGTTCATGATGGTCAGAGATCCAGTCTGACTGTTCAGCACCAGTCTGCCTCTGAATCTCTCAGTGCCATTAGTGGGATAGGTGGTATTACTTCCATTGAATTCAGCAATGGAATCTGATGTATTTTCAAACCTCCAAATTATTCGAGTGATTTCCATTATATCAGTAATATCAGTGTGAAGAGTCACATTCTGTGCCATCACTGACACTGACACATTCATTTCAGCACTAAACACACCTGCAGAACAAACAGAAACATCATCTCAGAGACAGGGACGGACTTAACCAATAAATGAGGTAAGCAGCCGTTTAGGGCCTTAGGAAATTAGGGGCGCCAACCAATGCCAAGAATCCTATATTAATCTTCTAGCTCTTTTATATATTTTCTATCATATATTGTAAAATCTGTCTATAACCGTTAAGACTTTAACGTTATTGCTCCTTTTTAAAACCAGGGACCCCCATGAATAACGGACTGTTCCTTCTGTACATGCACAAGGTGTGAGCAGCAGTTCAAAGACATTGCCAGTCTGTCAGCAATCGTGGTAGAGGTAGGTAGAGTGTGTGTAACAGGTTTTAAAAATGCTTCCACTTGCTTTTCTTTTATGTACATGGCCCTTTAATTCTGAATGACCCCCCTCTCTGTTCATTGGCTGGTGGCATGTTAAAAACTAGTTCCGGACGGGTCATTATTATTCGCGCCAGAAAAGAGAGTGGTCGTTGTGAGTGAGAGCTCCTGTAAAATACATATTTTCTTATTGATCTTTTTGTTTTTATTATTCACAATGTATCTTTTCTTTGTGCATAAGATACAACTTTATACTTGCTAATATACACCCATCATTGCAGGACGTTAGACTGCCGAAACTGATCACTGTGTTTGTACTCTGTTTACCAGGTACATGATTTAATATTTACTGTGTTTCTGAACTCATGTTATATGTTTACTTAATTATTATTTGCGCCAGCCAAGAGAGTGGTCGTGGACGACATGTTAAGTCTAATGTTAAGCCGAAACTGATCACTGTGTTTGTACTCTGTGTACCAGAATAAAGTGATCTGTTCAAGGCGTGATTGGGTGTCGGGTCTCATCTATACTGTACACGATGCAGAGGAAACCGAGTACTAACCGTTACATGTGCACGAGTGAGAACTTTGAGAACATTTGGGAAAAAGTAGAAATAAGACAAACAATTAAAACGCAGCTTGCTCTGCAATCTTGCTTTCTGGCTGAAACACCTGTTAGATGGTGAGCGCTGTGAGCTTGTTAAGAGATACAGGGCCCGTTTAAATAAAATAACATTTCGCAGTGAAAAGTAGCCTAATGGCTGCCGATTCATAAACAGGTGCCGATTCATATGAAAAGTAGTGAAAAGATTAGTTTCACTGATTGTGAATTAAACTTATTTAAATGTTTTTATTTTATTAATATTAAAGTGTAATCACAAAAATGGCTAATTAACTGTACACAGTTTGTGAACTTGTTTTTTCATTTGTGAATTTATTCTATTTAATTTTAGATTAAGAAGATAAGGGTTCATTTAAATATTAATATATATATATATATATATATATATATATATATATAATATAATATACTTTAAATATATTTTAAACATGCAGGTTTATTGACCAAAAAAGATAGAGAAAAAATAAATGTTGAGTTTCAATGCTAGGGCCCCATACTTGGAATTGCTTAGGCCCCTTTAGCAGTCGATTCTGTTTCCTTCTGGAATTCCAGTTCCCTCTCCACGAAGCGTGTCCGCTAACAGAGTCTGCAGACACAACCCCAACACAATTGCGTGTACGGAAAGCAAAAATGGACAATGCTTTCATGTCTTGCAATGCCAAAGTAACATAATAAAATAAATCTGAGTGAAGCCGATCTGAGTGAAGCCGATCTACGGTGTCAAATGTCAGTAGTTTGAATCTGGAATGCATAAATTATTTCATAACGAAACCTACAAACTACGAGTCTATCAGGAGACGACAACAGAGACAGAATTTTATTTTATTTTATTTTTTTTCTTCTTTACAAGAATTTGGATGGTAAACATATCAGGACTACATTAAAGTTCGTCCATGAACCTGCTTTCTGAATCCCAGGATTTAAAACATCATTTTACAGCACCGCTCGATGCTGATCGCTTGATTTCATAGACTGTAAAATATATGGACGTAGCATCCGTGACGTCACCCATAGGTTTCTGAACACTGCAAAAGAAGCTACAAGTAGGCGCGGCCAACCGTCGACGTTTTGTTCGCGCGTCATCGCACCCACGGCGGGATACCAAACAAGGGCAAAGAGGCAGAGAGTGAGCGGAGCTACAGACACCTGCTGGCACTTTGCTTAGACCTGGCAGACAGACTTTACTTTGGGAGAAACGCTTAATACTCTATTACCTGCGACTCGTTTGTGTTCTGACCACATGTGCTCGGGTGTACACTATATCAATAAAGTGTTTAGACTTTTAAAAACACTGTAGTAATATATTGAGCCACTAAGCATTGTTCTTATGACGTTTTTCTACAGGAGGAAAACGCAAATTACTTCCAAACACTTCAAATATAGTGTGTGTTAGTAAATGCAAGACTATTGATGAACTCCAGCAAAACACTGTATGATAACGCTTCAGAGGACTGATCTAGAGCCTACAGCTAATCAATCTGTCACATTCTGGAGAGCTTTACGGGTCTAAAGAAAAATATTGATGATAAATGATCTTAAATAAAACAAATACATTTATAGAGATGGTATACAAGTATATAACTTTACTCACATGGGAAACAAGGCCACATGAATGGTTTGTGGGCACAATTAAATGCACACAGCATCCCATATCATCTGATAATTGTAAGAAATAAGTCCAAAAGGCAACTGACTGTGTAAAGCCACATAAAACAACACAAAAATACGATGAATATGCTGAGATCAGTGGCTAATCTGCCGGATTCAGCTGAGGTGAAGTGACGGCGACCGGCGAGACCTAGCTGTCACTCAAGTGGCCACGCCCTTAATTATGCAAACTTAATATAACCTAAAATAAAGGAAATGGATGAGTTATAAAAAAAATTCACCCCCCTCACAGTTGTCATGGAGGGTAATAATAGCTATATGAACCAAAATCGTTCTTTGTACCAGGCTGTAAACACCTTTTTTTCGGCTGTAAAGTTCGCCATTCTAACAGTGGGCTCAATTGCAATTTGCTCTATTATGGAGCCAGGACTAGCGGAATTTTGATGAATTGCAGTTTCAGTTACTTCCGTATTGGCTTCCCGGGGGAGAGCTGGAGGTTGCCGCTTGCTTGATTTCAGTGTCTGCACGTTCACGGTCGCGTGCATGAGCGACAAGCACGTTCCCGACTGAAAGGTTTACTGAACAGCGCCTACTGGTCACAGTTTTCGACGGGTCACATATTTCGGCACAACAGGGGAACTGGAATTCCAGAAGGGAACAGAATCGACTGCTACACCCACAAATCACTAAGTGTCCCCCGGCTCAGAAATTGACACACTGCTGGGGAGTTTAATAAAAAAATCATTTAAAGGGAGAGAATTTAGTCCTGTCTTGTGAAAATAATTAACACAATTTTAATTATTCAGCTGTAAATAAATAATAATCAGTCTGCCTGACAACGTAGGATCCCATACAAATAATCTATATTCATTGTAAAACTGCACGTTTGAATTTCCTTATTTTTATCCTTCATGAAAAGTGAGTTACTGGTCTCAATTTAGGCTGTTATGAAAGCATTACTTTCGTTAAGTAAATAATATGTGGTGATGTATTCATGATACATATAGTATGATTATTAATATTTTTTTAAAGTAATTTACTGTACTTGATTTTTTTTTACTTCTTTACTACCCAGCTCCAAGGAAAGTTATTACCAGGACTCATGGGGTTCAGGAAAAAAGGAGCCAATACACTGTTGTCACCCTTGTTGGTTTAAAATGCTGCGATTTAAAGATCAAGAGGTTTTCAATTGCCGTTTTCCTTTAATGAAACATCAAAAACTATTTAAAGGGGTGAAACCGAAAGCAGGCTTCCATAATAAATAATGAAACCGCACACTTACCGCATATTGGTAGTAGAAACAGAATAATCCCTAAAATGTTCTTCATACTGTTGCTGTTTCCAGCTAAATCTGACTTCTAAAAACAGTATTAGTGAGTCTCCGAGGCACACCCAGCGCGTTTTCTGAAAGTAACAACAAATCTGGAAATCCGTGAAGAGATATTACTAAATAAACCAAAATGATGACAGAATACGTTTGTTTACAAATCTGGGTCTGCTCTTCTTCTTTTATGTTGGCGGTTGGCAAGAGTCTCTTGCAAGGCGTAAAACTGCTGTCCCGTTCGTTTGGACGAATCGTTTTTGTGATTCGGTTCTTTGAAATGAAACGGTTCACCAAAACGGACTGAATCATTCAAAACCGTTCGCGTCAATTAATACTTATTCAGCTACTCACTTTGAGACATACAAGACAGTCACTTCGACTCAGAAAAAAGCTAGTTTCCGAGAGAATATGCTAGTCTAACCTGAAATAAATCAAACCATGCTGAGAGAATTGATGAACTGATTCATTTTATTCGGACAGATCATACGGAGCATGCGCGAAAAACATGGAAGAGCTGACATTTACCACTGCCTGATAGGGCGGACCAGTAGGCGAAAGACCCGGGGAGACTCCCGGTGCCAGACCTTAATGTCACAGCAATCTGCTGTTTCATTTATCCGGTGGTTTTAATTTCTGTTTTGTTATGAGCGAAAAAAATAAATACATGTGAAGAAAACGGGACAAATACAAATGACACAAAAATTGATCGAAGAAAAAAATTATCAAAAGCATTGGCAAAATAGGATGAGTTTTTACAACACAAATATTACATGGCCTACCAACACATGACAGGAAAATATTTTTTCCAGTGTCTTTCCGAAGATGAACAATTGAGAGATGCATTGTGATTTTAAAAGTGCACATGACTACAACTACACAGAAGTAACTAGCACAAAGTCATGAGTAGAGTTTGAAAAGTCACGTGTGCCTAAATTTGTGAGGTTGTCATTGACCCTTCCCCTTAAATGGACACTTGGGCCATTCTTTCTCTCTCTCTCTCTCTCTCTCTCTCTCTCTCTCTCTCTCTCTCTCTCTCTCTCTCTCTCTCTCTCTCAATTCAATTCAATTCAATTCAGAAGTTGCTTTATTGGCATGACAAATGTTACAAATGTACTGCCAAAGCATTTTGAAAGTTTACATAAAAAATAACATGCATAATAAAAGACACAGTAAGTAGTAGTAGTAGTAGTAGTAAAAATAAAAGATATTTATGTATAATAATTAAATAAAATATAAATAATATATCATATTATTCAATATATCACATTGTTATTCAATATATCATATTATTATTGAACATCATATTATTCATAAAAATCAATAAAAAAATTTAATGATAGATCAACATTTTAGGATAAAACAGTAATAAAAACATTAATAATCAGGTATATTTACAGTGATTCATTTATAATAATCTAGGTGTGTGTGTGTTTGCAAGGCGTTAATGTATTGTGCCGCTAGAAGGACAAAGTCAGTTTTTTCTTTTAGTCTTTTATTGTCTAACTCAGTGAAATGTGGGTAAATGCTGTGTAGTTTGGGGTAGAATGTTTCTCTGATGTGCTGATAGTTTGTGCAGCGGGTGAGGAAGTGTTCCTCTATCTCCTCTGCCTGGGCACAGTATGGGCATATGCGGCTCTCTGGGTTGCCATGTCTGTATCGGCCTGTCTCTACAGTCAGACTACGAGGACTCAGCCTGTATTTGTATAAATTACTGTCCTTTACTGCACTCAGGTAGGTTGCCTTCTCTCTCTCTCTCTCTCTCTGTATGATTGTGCGTGTGTGTGTATGCTGTTTTGGCTCCTGTTTTGTCTCCGAACTTCAGCCCATCTTTGCACCCCTGATCATTTCTAATCATTTGTCTACAGCCGTTTAGTTTGAGTTTTGTCCTCATACGCCATCTTCTTGGTATGATTTCATCTGGATTTTGTTTCTGGTGTTTTCTTTTGTTGTTTTGGTGATTTGCCTTGCCTGCTCTTGTTTTTCCTCCATTTTACATTTGAAGTACTTTTTTTGTATTTTAAAATGAAGCTGCATTTGTCTGAATCTTGACTCTTCTGTCCTTCACATAATGTAAAGACATCAAGATTGTTGTTGTTTACTGATGTGCCTTTTATAGTACCAGAACAAACCGGTACTGAAATATCACAATGCAGAAACACTTCATTACTAAATAAGACCAGGCAAGAAAGCATAGTGACTGTTAGGAGGTGCTCTCAGAAGTGTCACTTTCATATCCGTTTTAGCCAAGACCCATTTCTCTGTTTGCAATAACTGATCTCTCGCTTGTACAGCTGAAATCTTCTGTTTTTTATCTGTTCTGATGCTCAAACTGAAGAAAATGATTCACCTGATTGTCTTTAATTTGACCCTATTGTATCTATTTGGTAAGTTAGACATTTGTACATCCCTGCTGAAAGAAAACCAGCTTAAACTAGCCTATGCTGATTATCTGCTCAACTAGCCTGGTTTTAGAGGGGTTTTTGGCCATTTTGACCAGCCTGGTTTAAGATGAACATAGCTGGTTTTTGGCTGGGCTCCCGGCTAGGCCAGTCAAGCTGGTTATCTGGTCAATTCCCAACCTGACAAGCTAACACCAGGCTGCAAATGGTTGAAACCAGCCTGGGAATGGCCAAAACCCCTCTAAAACCAGGCTGGTCGACCATCTAAAACCAGCCAACCAGCGTAGGCTGCTTCAAGCTGTTTTTTTCCAGCAGGGAATGGTGTTGAAATCAGGGAGTTATTTTACAATGTCACCTTTAGGTGTGCATTCATTAAATTTTCTAAAATATTTAATTAAATTATCATTCTCTTTCTTATTCAGGTGTGTCTGATGCTACAGTGAAGCCAGTGATGGTTGGAGAATCGGTTACTCTAAAAATACAGAGAGACGGGGACATCGAGTGGAAGTTTGAAGATCGGAACATTCTTATAGCTAAGATCAGCAGAGATGAAATCACATTGTATGATAAAGTTCTTGATGGGAGTTTTAAAGGCAGACTGAAGCTGGATCAGACTGGATCTCTGACCATCACCAACACCAGAACAACAGACTCTGGAGATTTTAAAACAATCAACACCAGCACAGGAAAGCTTCTCAAGACATTCATGCTTACCGTCTATGGTAAGAACACCCTGTCTGATCTATATAGTCACATTTTAAAAACTGTACATTATGGTTAGAGTTAGTCTGATGGTGGAGTTATGGGTGTTTGTAAATTGGCAAATTTATTTATGCACTTTATGTAAAACTAAACTGTTCTTTAAGTTGTGTTGCTAATATAAGCAGGATGCTGTATTATATGCCTATATGACTCAAACTAATTCAGGGCATGTTTGCACAGCAAAGATGATGTGCTTAAAATGAATTTAGTTTTTGAAAAAAGATTCTCATTCACAGATTCACAAAAAAATAATAAAAATGCTGTACATGGCTTGCCAGGCCAGTAGGTGGCGATGACACATTATAAAGAAACATTTATGTGCCCATATGCAGTCCTGTAGTTCTCCATTGTTATTTTGGTTGTCTAGTGTTCGCAAATGGCCACTCACAAAACATTTTCTACACATGAATATTAATTGACAATTTTCAAATTTTTTTATTTACATGTTGATATTAGTGTAGTTTTCAAAAATATGAAGTTTGGCTATGTTTACACTATAGTGATTTGCAGCTAATAGCCTATATAAAAAGTGATTTGCCCATTCATTTACATAATTTTTAAGGGTCTGAAGACCCTTAGCTGCATTTTCACTATCGTTCCCAAAGGTTCTCTTTTGGTAATCATTTCATTCCATACCAATCCGAGTCAGTCAGCATTGATACAGTTTACTTTTTCATTGTGGTGCTGATAACAGAGCACTCTGGAATGTAAGGCTGCATTTCCACCGAAGTTTTTATTTTTCCCTCAAACTGAGTGCTTGTTTTCTGTTATTGTCAATGGTAGTGCTGTTTTTTTTATTTATTAATTTATTTTTTTTTAGCTCCTGCAGCATAGCAAGGCTCTAATCAGGCATTTTACGTTTACCACTGAGCACTCATTAGTGTCACTTTTGAGCTAGCCGTCCAATCACAGTGAAAGAGGGATGGGAAAATACCATGCAGCTGTCAATAAATAATCTAAAAAAAGACTTTCAATTTAAAATGGACCATTTTCACAAGCCTGTTATGACACGTTTAATGGTCATCATAATCGTAAATCCTTGAAAGTTTTTAATATTTTGAACATTTATATGGATTCATGTATGCGTTATGTAATCCTTGTATCAAATGACAAAAAATAAAAGAGAACTTAGGCAAGGTGTTTCTAATGCAGCGTAAATGGGGCTGAGAGTAAATTTGACCTTATTCTCTCCTCTGGCTGCGGTTATCATTCATTCATTTTCTTTTTGGCTTAGTCCCTTTATTAATCAGGGGTTGCCACAGTGGAATGAACCGCCAACTTATCCAGCACATGTTTACACAGCAAATGCTCTTCCAGCCACAACCCAACACTGGCAAACACCCACACACTCCTATACACTATGGCCAATTTAGCTTATTCAATTCACCTATTGACCTTATTCTTCAATGCAGAAGTGCGCTCGTTTTTGCGATTTGTTTTAGAATTTCCGATTCAGTTGCCTATCGGAGAAATAACTAGGAATAATAAACGGCAGAAAACGGTCAAACTACTTCTCTACCAACAAGTATTTGCATGACTATACAGACAAAGTAGAATAATAAAATAAGAAAATATCAGTTTACAGCATCAAGCAGCAGAACGAGCTGTTTTTAATATCTAAAAATGAATGGAAGTGAAAGAGACCGGAAGTTGAGCCAAATTTACATGGCTGCGCCCACTCATCTGCGGAGAATAAGGTGAATAGCACATGTCTTTGGACTGTGGGGGAAACCGGAGCACCCGGAGGAAACCCATGTGAACACGGGGAGAACATTCAAACTCCACACAGAAACGCCAACTGACCGACCCAGCAGAGGCTCAAACCAGCAACCTTCTTGCTGTGAGGCGATTGTGCTACCCACTGTGCCACCGTGCTGCGGTTATCAGTTGCACACTTTTTTTTTTTTTTCTCCTGAAAGTCTTGATAACACCATTGTGGAGTTTTTCTTTTATCATTTCAGCAAACAGGATTGTAAAAAAATATTTGCTGTACTCTCCAATTTACTGCACTCTAAGTTTACCTAACTATTATGATGCCTTCCACTATACTGAGAAACACGGAAATCTGAAAAGGGTACAGCGTAGATACTCTGTATCATAGCAACCAATTAAAAAAATGCTAGACTGCAAGTGTGTTTTAGAACAGCACTCGCAGTGAACACAAAGCCTAATACAAATTCCGTTGTTACCTTGGCAAAGCATGGGAATGGGAATAAAGCGTATGGCAATATGGATGATTATCAGATATTTCTGTATTTGGAACTCCTTTTTGATAATTACTTAGTTGCATAATGTCTTCTGCTTGCATATCACAACTTCATTTAGCCATTTTTGTGACTCTGCATGAACAGAGATCATTTTGACAATGTTGTATGTGGTGTTTGTGCAGAGAACCACATGGCAAATTCTCTGTGTTTACTAAGTTGTCATAAAACACACTTTAATTTTGCACTTTCCAGCCCCCAAACATGTAAAAAGTCTGAAGTTAGAATCATTGTGAGTTATACTCTCAGATTTCCTTTCATCCAAATTCACCTAATCACATTATTCCTCTAAAGTGTAATGTTTTTGTTAATATAAAATTGCGTTCCTGGAAAACCATTTTACTTCCGGTTTTCTGTAGTCATTGTAGCTCCTGTTGACAAATCTTACTGAAGTTTATTAAGCCAGACAGTGGATACTTAAATCTAATTTATTCTATAATGTTTTCTAGGTCCTCTTCCGATTCCTGTCATTTCCACCGACCCAACTACATCTTCAGAGTCCAGATGTGTGCTGCTGTGTTCAGTGGTGAATGTGAGCGCTGGGAGTCTCTCCTGGTACAAAGGAAACCGTGTATTGTCCAGCACCAGTGTGTCTGATATCAGAAGCAGAATCTCTCTACATCTGGAGGTGGAGTATCAGAATAATACCTACAGCTGTGTGGTCAACAACCCCATCAGCAACCAGACCACACATCTGGACATCAACACACACTGTAACACACGCTCAGGTATGGCAGTGATGATACTAACAATTATTAGTCAATTTCACAATAAATAAGTAGATAATACAAACATTTTAACACTGCTAGTTTAACACTTTATCCCTCATAAATTTACCTCTTTTCTAAAGCTGTGATCCTATTGACTCTCCCTGTTGTGGTGGGCATGAACGTGGGCGTGGCTGTCGTCACAGCCATGGTGACTGTACTGGTTTATAAGTTCATATCCCGATGTCTTCGAAGGAAGAAGCATGCTCCGGAAGAAGCAAAAAACGCCTATTCATCTCTAAATTATGCACTGTAAAAATATCCATAAATTAGCAGTTCTCTGTATTTTGTGATTCATAATTTTATTTTTCATTTCCCCTGTTTATTTATGCTTTAGAATCACATTACGAGAGCTTGATCTTTCTTCCAACAATGTTTAGTCTTAAAAAGCTTGAAAAAGTGAAATTTCTCTCCAGAGATGTTTAATAGGATTTAGGTCTGGGCTCTGTCCCTCAAGGACATTCACCGAGTTGTTGTGAAGCCATTCCATTGATATTTTGGTGGTGTGCTTTGGGTCATTGTCCTGCTGAAAGAAGAACCATCGCCCCAGTCTGAGGTCAAGAGCACTCTGAAGCAGGTTTTCATTCAGGATGTCTCTGTACATTGCTGCATTCATCTTTCCCTCTATCCTGACTAGTCTTCCAGTTCCTGCTGCTGAAAAACATCCCCACAGCATGATGCTTCCACCAACATGCTTCACTGTAGGGATGGCATTAGCTTGGTGATGAGCGGCGCCTGGTTTTCTCCAAACGCAATGCCTGGCATTCACTCCAAAAAGTTAAATTTTTGTCTCATCAATAATCAATTAAAGTCACTTTGTTAAACTGTAGAGTTGAATTTTCAACATCAAAAGTTGACACCGCAGAGATCAAGCTCCTATAATGCAACTCAAAACCATAAATAAACAGAGAACACTTACAGAAACTGTTAATTAACAGACATTTTTTTACAGTGCAGTGAATCACTCCCCCCATTGGGGTAAACATCATTTACAAATGGAGAACTCATTCACCGTTTGTATTCACCTTAGTTTGCAACAAGAAATTAGCTAATTTTCCATGAATTGTCTGATCCCACCTGAATGACGATTAACCAAAAGCATGCAGTAAACATTATTTGTTCTACAAATCAGTTTGTTTCAGATACATATTTACCAAATATTTTATTTTAATGGGGTTCAAGTGTGTAGCTGGACCAAACCAAAGAAAACTATTTTTAAACTTTTTGAGATTGAATTGAATAGTCCTAGCATTTTCATCCAAAATAGCAAAAGTTATCAAAACAAGGGTGAGTCTCAATCAGCAGACTTGTTCAGTAGTCAGTGCACTGACCAGGGCATCAGCCATTTTAAGTGCTGTCTCAATCTCAAAATTCTTCTAGTGCACTGAAACATTCGCATCATGAAAAGTCCCCCAATGCACTGTGAAAGTTTGACTCATGGTCCTAGAGGTCTGTGAGAAATTTGAGGGCAACAATTTTGGCTTAAGAACCAATATTGTCAATAAAACTATTCATCACATAATCACTATTATTTTATAAATACCTTCTTGTTTGAACTTTTTCTAGACTGGGGGTGCCCAAACTCGGTCAACTTTTATCACACACACATGAACCAGCTAATCAAGCTCTTACTAGGGCTGCATTCTAGTCCAATTTTTTTTATTCCCTTGCCTAACTTCCCTCCATCTTGCGTAATGTAGTCAGTGACATACATCCGAGTGAACAAGTGTCCACTGGGAGCATATGAATAGGTTTAAATGGCAAGCCCTAAATGCAGCACTTGGGAACTACACTGTTGTGACCTCTAAAATTTGCATTGCATTCTAGGAAATATAGTATAGGTTTTGGAGTGGACATGAAGTAGACTTGCTCCCACTGTCAAAATTGAGGGATCGAAGGTATGTCCATGTAAAGTTCACTTGATGAAGTGGAACGCACTTTAAAATGGCAGCAAAGATTCCTCAGAGGGAACAAGTGAGGAGAATTAAGCTTGTGAACTGGAACACAGCCTATGTATATACTAGAAACTTCCTGGCAGGTATGTTGAAGCAAGATGAAGCTAAACTCTGCAGGACACCAGCCCTCCAGGACCAAGTTTGGGCACCCGTTTCCACAAAAATTTGGCAGAGACAAGCTGAAGAGAGTCCTGGCAAAAACATCAGACCCAACCGTTCTCGATTAACACAATAGCCAATGCCAAATTCACAAGAGCATGACAAAGTGGACATGAGACTATTGGTGTGTACATGTCATTTTTCAAAGGGCACTTGGGATTGAAGAAAAAAAAAAGACCGGCCTAATTAGCTGTTTCAATCTTCAGTGCTCAACCTCATAAAAAAAAAAAAAAAAAAAAAAACCTGCTATGTCAGCACAGCGCCACCTTGTGTTCAGGAGCACATGAAGCTGTATCTCAAATCTTCCCCACCGCTTAATATGATAATATTATTATCATATTTAAAAACAAACTTCGGAGTTTACGAAAACCTTGTGTGGTCATAAACCTGCTAGTCTGGCAATTAAAAAAAAAGCTTTTGGCTTATAATATCAAAACGGTTTCAAAATGCTTGAACCCCAGTTTCTGTTTGCAGCATTTGTTTTAAACATTCAGCTTAATTATGAAACTGATGTGTCAATGTATGTTGTTAATATACGTTTAATGTTGTCATCTCCTTTGTATGCTTTCTAAGTGTCTAATTTATATACGTGTGGTGATGCTTTTAAATTTCTGTTTTTTTTAAGTTAAACTGTATGAATTTTTTAAAAATCTTATACAAGCCTAATGTTAACAATTCAATGCCTGAATCACATTAAGAGCAGATGCAGCTTATTAAATGTTAATAACTTACTATTACTAATAATTATAGTACAACTCTCTTTTTACATTTATTAAATAAACTTGCTTTCATCTAAAACTTGATTCTTGAGCCTCATTTATATTTTGGGGTGCGGGGGGATTAGGTTTGCAAACACAATAATTCAGCTCTGCTTTAGGTTAATTGTACATCTTTGGTCTGTTAGACTTGTAAGTCAGCATATAACAGTTTTGCATGTTTCCATGTGCTAACTGGAAATAAAACATGGCCTTTAGACATGAAGTAAAATAAACCATTAGATGGAAAGAAACCTGTTTGAAGCTGTCATATCTTAATAGATGTGGGTGTGTTTGTTAAAACAGCATTCTGGGAAGCTGCTGACCGCTAGATCATAAAAGCACTGAGAGGAAAAAGAGTCAAAAGGAGAACTGAGCACACTCACAAAAATAAATGTGCGCACACACATGAGTAAAAATATATTCCATGCTAATCTAACTTTGATCTGCATGCTGCAAAACTATATTCATGCATATTCAGCAACATTGCTAAGAGCTTCCATGTTGTGTACCTTCAATTCTGGGCTATATATCCGAATGTCGTAGAAATTGAGATTTAATTAACATTTAGCGCACTCTAAAAATGCTGAAGTTTGTAACACAACATTGGGTTAAAAAGTGTAATTTAATTTAAATAGAAATAAAATAAGGAAGTGTCTGGGTTGTCCATATTTGACCCAGCGTTGTTGTAGTGAACAGACAGAAAGTCACTGCTGGAGCATCAGCCTTTCCTATAATGGAAGTCAATGTTTACAGCTTTCTAACATTTTTCATGGAAAAAGAAATCAATAAAGGTTTGTAATCACTTGAGGACGAGTAAATATTAAGTACTTTTTCCTTTTTGGGTAAACTGTCTCTTCAATAGCCATCAATGTAATGCAAAAACACATATCAAACATTGAGATCACAGACAAAGTTGATTGCAACCCATAAAAACAGACACTGTGGCCCTCTGCTGGATAAATAGTCAAAACACTTTGTTTCTCAAACTGACAAACCTGCCAATATCTGCATAGTCAAAAGACTGCAGACCACTGTAAAAAATATCTCATATGCACTCATCCTACTTACTTATGATTGTAATTCATTAACATGGACAGGTTCAACTACACTGTCAAAATGCTTTTCTAACTTAGATTTTTTGCCTTGTTTCCAGTTTAAATATCTAAAAAAATTTAAATCAAGAAACATTTTCTAGACAAGCATCACATATTGTCTTGTTTTAATAAATAATGTGTCGAAATGAAGCAAATTTTTCCTTCAATCAAGCAATATAATAAGCTAAATAATGTCAAAAGGAAAAACATGATTATTTTGCTTAAACCATTGGCAGATTATAATCATTTTTTAAAGAAAAATCTCACTTAATTTTGACGTTATTTCTTAAAATAAGACTAGAAAGTCTAGTCTAGAAAACGCTTCTTGATTTAAGAATTTTTTTAGGATATTTTCACTAGAAAAAAAAAAAAAAAAAATCAAAGAAAAGCATTTTTTCCAGTGTTTCATATCTAAAGCTTTCAAAACATCTACAGGTTTTCAGGAAGGTCTGTTTAACTCACAGATTACTCAGGATTTCTTGATTGTGGCATCTGTATAATTACTGATTCATTCAGGGTGTTTCTGGAGTCATCTGGAAGAAAAAAAGGAAAAGAGAGAAGATCTTCATCTATTCTGTAGTTATACATATTCAATATCACTTCTAACATCTGATAGAGACAATCAAAATGACCAATTTTCTAAATTATTCAACTTTGTCACATTTGTGGGTAACACTTTAGTTTGAGTCATAATTCATGTTATTAACCACTGCTTATTATCAGCCTATTATTAAGATATTAACTGTTCAGTAGTAGTTATAAAGTATGATCTTATTATGCAGCCCTAGTCGTAACCAAAATCTTCTACCTTACTACAGCTAATTAGTAGTTTATTAAGATAGTAGTGTTGATTAATGGTTTGTTAATACAGTGAATTGTGACCGAAATTAAAGTGTTACACATTTGTGTTCTTTTTGTTTGTACTGGAGTCAATTTTGTCAGGTAATTTTTGTACATTTATTCAAGTGTTTTATAATTATTTTTCATCCACCACTGCTAATAAATGACAGCAGACCACAAAAGTTAAGTGGCAAAGATATATTTGACAATTTGTAAATGATCTTTTTTTTCAGGAACACTACATAACTACACACTATGCATCATTTATTAAGCATTAGCAATTAGTTCATTCATTATTTGTTAAGCATTACCTCTAGTGGATGTTAGTAAGCAGTTTATAAATAAAGCTAAACATGCTGTATTGTTGACTTATGAGCACACATATTATGTGCTTAATGATTGTGTTTTCATACTTTTGTTAATGTTTAATTTTTCATTACTAAATTCTTTTATCGTCTCAACTTGATCCAGTTTTGTGTCCTAATCTAAAGTTAGCACTAATGCAAGCAGCAGGAACAAGTATCCGACATAGAAATCTACTGTTAGCACATTATTTGAGTGGAATATTGAGTTATTTTGAACTTTGACCATAGCATATGCTGGTGCTTTTGCGTTTCGGTCAGTGCAGCAACAAACCATTATTGCATGGCTCAAGCTATTGAAATACATGTATTTCATGGCACTGCGGTTTCTGTGTCCAGTGTAAAAGCTGCTTCACATTGTGTGATTACTAGGCTGGGGGGAGAGTGAAATGAACACGCTGAACACTGCTGAATAGCCTTTTTTCAGCTCCTATTTTCCCCTTTTTTCTTTTTTTGACCCGCAAACTAATTTTATGGCCGAAATTTCTGTACATCCCTGTAGCACGCCAAATACAAATACAAAAAACAGACACCACAAGCAAAAACTACTGAGCAAAGCAAAAACAGCTGATGATGATGATGATGATGATGATGATAAGATATCACAAAAGAGCAGACAACCACAACACAACGATCTCTAGTGTACATACAGGGCAAAACCAGCAGTGACTGTGACAGTTAATAAGATTAAAACCACATACATATAAACAAATAAACCTAAAACTCAAAAGGTGTGTTAAAAGAGAGAAATTAGAAATATTTTGAACTACTGTATATTACAAAGATTTATACACCCAACAAACTTGAGCAGATATTGTTATTGCAAAAAGTTTTCTGGATTAATTTTACCTACCATCAATAGGGGAACAACAGAACAAAGCATTGATAGCTGAAATAACTATAGGGAAATTGCATAGTGCAAAACTGAAAGCAAATAAAACTGATGGATATTCATACAAAACAGTAAGATTCATTCATCATATTATATAAGACAAAAAGGGGAAAAAGAGTCGGACCAACAAATAACAGAGGAAGAGTGGACAGATGTGTGTCACACATGAAAAAAAAAAAACACAAACTAGAGAGTTTGGATGGAAAAATCTGATGAGGTTCTTTAAAACTCCTAAACTGTCTGCACTGTGCGAGTTATTAAAAGTTTGGGCTCCCGTTGGAGACAATGTGAAACCTCAATGGCTAACCATTTTCAATTTTTTTGTGCTTTCCCAAAATTACAGCCCTTCAAGTATGAAGTAATGACTGAAATAAAGAAAATAACTGGAGAAGAAATGGACTACTCATTCATTACATTATTCTGTACCTTGGGAACATGCCAGAAATTGTTCAAATTTTTGACAAATACTTAATTCAAATACTTTTGGTAAGTAGCAGAAAAAACAAACTGGAAAATGGTTTCAGATTAATCCTCCAACAAGGACTCAATGGACAGGAATTGTAAAGGAAATACACTGTTTGGAGAGACTGACGTTTAACTGAAGACTTGGTTCAAAAAAGTGCAACAAATATTCTCAAAACAGACAGAGTACGTCTTTGTAAACAGTAAGTGATAATGTGCTTCAAATGTATTGTGACTTGATTTTGTAACCCCTATGACAACTGCTTTGCCCCCCATCCACCCCCTCCTTTTATTTTATTGGTAATTATTTTCTTCTTCCTCTTGTTTTTTTTCCCCTAAATTAATAAAGTATTTAAAAAACACAGAGTGGCACAAACAAAAAAGATGCATCATCAAATATACACAAACTAATCAAACACAAATATGATTTTGTTAATATCATGCAGGTCAACAGTGGACAAACACAGACTTCAGTTATTGCTACTCTAAACCAATTTCAACAGAGCTTGTGTTAAAATGGCTTATGTGCTGACTAACAATGTTAAAACTCTACAATGGCGTATTTTAATACTTACACATCTGACATTGTTGAACAGAGAACTCTCCTTTTTGCGCCTCCTCTGTTTAGCAGCACATAGAAACAAAAGTTTACTAAATACTTGGAAATTTGAATCAATCATGCAGTCACCATTTTAAACATGCAATACACTATAGCTTTAGACAAAATAAAGAGGCTGCTCCAAAAATACTTGATTTATGAAATTAATAATGTACATTTGTAATATTAAACTCAACATCATAACTATTAACTATATATGGAAAAATGCATTATACAATTAACACTCTTCTGAAGCACTACATCACTCACTTTTAGGAAGAAATTTGTGGCGATGGTAAAACACAAAAGCTGCTGCTCCTGCAAACACCAGCAGAAGAACGATGACAGATATTCCTGCCGCAGCACCTGGAGATAAGCCTGAATCTGGAACTGATCAAGAAAAACAAGAATGAACACCATAAACATTCACTACTGTAGATCTGGTAGGTTAATGTTCGTTAATGATCCTTGACTAATTACATATAACGATTAAATAATGCAATTAAGATTACAATTGGATCTTTATGCACAAAGTATCCGTCATCTTAGAATGGTCAATTTGTCATCATTTATTGTAATTGTGATTTAAGATTGCCCTCTGTTTGCAGAGGCTGTAGATTAAAGGTAATAATGTTAAATATTGTTCAGTTTTTTAACCTTTTCACTGGTAAGTTTAGAACGTCTCTCTGAGTGAGGTGTGAGTTTCAGAACTCTACACTGTATTCCATTTTAGTTTCCATGGTGACTCATCAAGCTTTTGAAAATCTGTCAGTTTCATTTTAATTTCTGTACATTCTAAATCCATCGTGTGTGATGATTCTGCCAGGGGCTCAGAAATAACAATCCCACATACTGTTAAAACCCCTCACTGCCCAAATGGTTAAACAGACTAATTGTTTCAGTTAATAAGATGGGTATTAACTGAACTGTAAAACACTGATTTGACTGCCGAATCATTTACAAATTATTAAAGATCATGGCTTCAGGTAAATCTGATATGATACTTTTACATTTGTTAATTAACATATTGCATTTGTTCAGCAAAATTAACAACTGAAGTTAAATCTGATACATACATGCAGAAATCTACAGCTGATGTACATTGACTAACGCTTAAGTGTTGACAAAATAGTTTTGGCTTTTTATGGTGGTTTAAGTATAAAACCTAGAAAAGACAACAGCATATTGTGAAGCAAATTCTGTCACCTGTCATATTATAGCTGTAACTCTGTAAGAGTGTTAAAACAGTATAACTAAAATTGACTGGTCAGTGAACAAAAAATAAAAGAACCCTCACCACTTAGAGTAACGTTGAATAACCATTTTGAAGTCCCACTGTCATGGTTGATCTCTGCTTTATAAAGTCCAGTGTCTTTGGTTTTGATGTTCCTAATGGTCAGAGATCCAGTTTGTCTGTTCAGCTTCAGTCTGTTAAATCTCTCAGTGTCTTTGAGATACGTGGTCTTGTTGTTATTGAATTCAGCAATGCGTAAAGTTTCAAACCTCCACATTATTCGAGTGATTTCCTTCATATCAAAAATGTTAGTTTTAAGTGTCACAGTCTGTCCCTCCATCACTGATATTGGCACATTCGTTTCAGCACCAAACACACCTGCAGAACAAACAGAAGCAGCATCTCAGAGACTGAAACACTGCTAAGAATGTTAGTGAGAAATAATTTAAAGAGAGAATAAGTAGTGCCTTTTTAAAATAATTAACCATTTTAATCATTCAGCTATAAATAAAAAACAATCAGTCAGCCTGTCAAAGATCCTGAACAAATAATCCATATGAATTTTTTTATTTTATCCTTCATGAAAACAGCTTGTGAATTGTAATCAGTTACTGATATCAAATTAGGCATGTCAAAAAATCTGTAGTCAATAATATAATCCATTGATTACCATTAATCATTATTATTAATTAATATGAACTATTAATCATGATTACCACCTCAGGCAATCCATCTCATGAACACTTGATGATAATAATTGCGAAACCAACATCACTACTTGCCATACACTTTTATACACATATACACTTATTTAACAACACATTTTACATGCCAATTTGCACATAACAGCTGCACATATAACGTTGTATATAGTAATAAACACGTACATACACTTGTCAATCTGTATATTTGCACTCACTACTTACTTCTATTTTTTAAAATATATTTATTATCTGTTTTTTGTCCTGTCTCTGTTATCCTGTTGCACTGTAGAAGCTCTGTCACGAAAACAAATTCCTAGTATGTGTGAACATACCTGGCAATAAAGCTCTTTCGGATTCTGATTCTGATACTGATTAATAGTAACGCTATCCTGCTATTGTAATTCTTTTCCTGTTTCTGGCTGTGTTTGCACAGTAGGTGTTTGCCTTTCTTATCAGACTACAGTCTGCTTGAACATGGCTTCTTCATAAAATATAAAGGTATAAATATATATATGGTCCCACATTTCCAGAGGTACTACTGAGTACTGTCTGGTGTTGGAGCAAGCAGCGGGCTTTTAAGTAGTAGAGCCTACTCTTACAGCATT